>NC_139461.1:72392500-72480000 GCF_057233095.1 Heloderma suspectum | reverse complement strand
AAAAGATGCTCAAGCCTTTCCAAGGCTATGTTAGTTCCGCACTAGGGATTCCTGAACTTGTAGTTCCAGTCCTCTGCTGGGGACTGGGAGCATCCATCACTCCCTCTGCATGCCTCAGGGTAAGTTTTTGGGCTGTTGGTGCGGTGGGGGGGATGTCTATTTTGTGTGTGCTCACCAGAATTCAAACAAGGCTGCATTCCAATGATATTCCAATGTTTGAATGCTTGCAAAAAGGCCTAATCCAAAGAAAACAGAATTGACAAATGGCGGAGGACTGAGAAAAGAAAGCAACAGTTTGGAGTGTAAGGGTTATATCTAATATTAGTCCTACTTGGAGTAGACCTGTTGAAATGAATGGGACCTATGTTAGAGCAACATTAGATTCAATCTGTTGGATATAACCCTAAGACTCATACTGTTCAAAGAACATGGAATGTGTACCCAAGAGCACAGAAAGTTCAAGGAACATAAAGTCATTTTCAGATATGGCAGAGAGTGCTACAAAAGGTATGTGTACATAATGAGCCACGTTTGACTAGATTTTGGACTTGCGAACACCCTTCAAACCAGCCCTGCCATCACTTCTCCATATCGGGGTGTGTGTGTGTGTGTGTTTCCCATGACAACGGAAGGAGATGGAAGGAGAGGCCAATCATGGCTTACCTGATTTTTCAAGGAGCCAGCTTTGCTACCCGTAGGGCTCCACGAGCAAGGGTATCGCACCAGTAAAAGTTGCTTCATAGAACATACTTCTGGGTGGTGTGGGCGGGGTGGTGGTGGAGTGAATGTCATCTGACTGGCAGGGGCTGCTCAACCAATAAGGGAGACTCACCCAGGCTCCCCCCCTTTCTCCTTTGATAAAATCCTGGGAAGTTTCCTCCCCTGTCTTGAAGGAATTAGTGCTTTAAAATGTGCTATTTCAATGGGGGGGGGGGATCTCTGTAAATTCTGATGTGCACATTCAGGGAACAAGCCTCATTGCCTATAATGAGAGTTACGTCTGAGTAGACACTAATTGGTTTGTGCTGGGAAACACAGGAACACTCTCCTTCTCCCCCCCCCCATTACTTCTTTCCTTAAATAAACAACATTAGAGGAACACAGTGTTCTTGTTGCCCTGCTGAGATCAATCGAAGCTTCTACATTAAGGCTCTCTAAATGAATTACTTCAATTCATGGGAATCTCAGTAACTTCAGGAGTGCCAGGAACAAGCCTCATTGACCACAATGGGAGTTACTTCTGAGTAGACACACATATGTTTGTGCTGGGAAAGACAGGGAGGGGAAACAAATGGATGAGAAACCAGCCCCCTTTCTAACCTGATGCTGCACAGGATCATATGATCAAAGTGGAAGTAGTTACTTCCAAATGGCAATTAACCAAACAATGGATAATCACAGCTTCAAGAAAGCACTTTACAGCCTTTAGGGAATTCGTGCTTTAAAATGTGCTATTTCAAGGGGGTGTGTGTGTGTGATCTCTGTAAATTCTGATCTGTGCATTCAGGGGACAAGCCTAATTGACCACAATGGGAGTTACTTCTGAGTAGACACTAATTGGTTTGTGCAGGGGCGGGAAACACACTAGAAACACCCCTTGACCAGCATCACAGTGAAAGGCAAACCCCTGGACAGGGCTACCATACCCAAGGTAAATGCGGGGGTTGGGATACACAGCAACTATACCGCAGAGAACCTGACTTAAGGAAAGAATCGGACTTTAAACAGCCTCAGGAAATCTGTTTTTTCTGTGATAAGCTCTGGGGTGGCTGCTGGATGGCCACAACGTCATATATCCCTAATGACCTCCAAATGCAGCCAGCTCGGAGTAAATTGCTCACGGAGACTTCCCCTTGGCTAGAGCAATTCCCTTTTATTTTTCATTCTGTTGGCTTGATCATAGGTAGCTGTGTAGCCTGTTTGGGATTCGTGCCTTCTTTGTCTCTAAGCAGTGCTAAGATGTGATCCTAATCGCACTTCTTTGTAAGTTAAGTGCATGTGTTAAGTTGTAAACACATGCATGTAAGTTACAAACAAATGCTACAGCATTTTCTCAGTCTTCTGGTCAGTGTCTGAGGTTGCAGAAGAAATGTGACTGGTGGGAAGAAAGATTACAAGGCAGTACTTTCAATAATTTCTGAAATCCAGTAGTCAGCAGTGACTTGCACCCATATGGACATTGCTAAATACAAAGGCCAGTCTGTTAGAAAATAGACCAGAGTCTTCATCTGCCTAAATATGGGCATCTCTACACCAGCCTAAAATCCTGCATTTAAAACAGGGCTTTCTGCTTCCGTTTTAAATGCAGGATCACAACGACTCCCTTTTTCACGTGCTTCCCCCCCACCCCACCCCACCCCTTCCCCCTCCTTCCCCCCATATCTGTGTCTTCCATTATTTTTCATTGATCTCGCTCCTCTTCTTGCCACTTTTACTCTTTTCACGGAGGAAACTGAAGCAGAACACAATGAGGTAATTTGATAGCTCATTATCTGCGATCTATTTAAAAACAGAACAAGGGGCATTTAGGGTGGGAGATGCCTTGAATGATCACAGCGTCATGTAAAGAGCCCACAAGTAGCAATCTCAATCGCAGGATAAAAGCTCAGTGTAAAGGAGCCCTATATTATGCACTGGAAAACTAGAATAAATTAGTAGGTTTGAAATCAGTCAAACATCTGAAAAGGTATTTCCACCTTTATTATAAATAATACTTGGGAATCACTTTTCCAACTCACACACTGAAGTGTTTAAAGTGGCATACAGAATTCAAAAGCTAAACGTAATTTATAAAACAGCAAGTTAAAGGTTGCAGAAAAAACGGTACTTTTTGATATAGTTTTCAGATATTCATTAGTATGTGCTTGGGTATAGCGGGGTAACTACCTACTTGGGATGCCTAGGGCACACTACATACCATCAGTATTCAGACTGGATAATATATTAAGGAGCATTTGAAGTATTTATGGACATCAAAATAAATAAGTCAGAGCTCCTTCTTCCCAAAAGACAGAACTGGGATGAGCCAACCACACAGCCTTATTGCTTACACTATAAGTCACTGCACTTCCTTCTTTGTGCCAATATACACTAGGGTTTTTCTCCTGACACTTGTATGCCACAAGACACACTCAGCAACTTTTAGTCCTCCCATGATTTCTGCCTCTATATTGCAGCATTTTGCAGATATATTTTATGATGACTTTTAACATTTATTATAGTGCCCCTCTGCTAGTGATTTTGGGGTGGACACACAGCATGCTATTATGACTGCTATCGGTGGGAGTGGTTTGGGCCTGCTGGATGGGTTTGGCAACTTTTCTACCCTTTCTTCACATTTCACCTTGGGGGTGGGGGATCTCTGTGGGCAGAAAATAAGGATCTGTCCTTCATTTGCTGACCACCATCTACCAGATTGGATGTTTCATTGGATGCTACTTTTATATGAGCACCTACAAAGCTGAGAATAACTGCAGAGTGTTGCACCTGCATAACTGTGTAGGTGTGCCCAACCACTGTACTGTCTGTGAGATTAGTTTGTTGTGATAAATCAAAAGGGGAGTTAAACTAACCTTTTCCCCCACCCCATTCCTGTTTATTTAAGGGAAATAAAGTATGGAATGTGTGTTCAAACTTTCTCAACTACCCGCTTCTCTTCCATTCCTCTCCCTCAGAAAACTACTAGGAAGCAGACAATGCAATTATATTTAGATGAGCAAAGGGCTGGATGTGCCCGATCTCATCTGATCTTGGAAGCTAAGCAGGGTCAGTTCTAGTTAGTATTTGGATGGGAGACCGCCTAGGAATCAGGCTTCCTGCATTGAGCAGGGGGTTGGACTCCATGGTCTTGTAGGCCCCTTCCAACCCTATGATTCTATGATTCTATAATCTATGTCTACTCAGAATGAAGTCCCATTCACTTCAGTAGTGGTTAGTTCCAGGCAAGTGGCATGAAGGTATGATTGCGACATGAGGTTCTTCTGATAGGATGGAGGGTGCTCAACCTGTTCTGGATGGGGTTGCACTCCCCCTGAAGGAGCAGGTTCGTAGCTTGCGGGTTCTCCTTGAGCCATTTTTGTCACTTGAGGCTCAGGTGGCCTCAGTGGCACGGAGTGCCTTCTACCAACTTCAGTTAGTGGCCCAGCTACGCCCCTATCTGGACAGAGATAACCTGGCTTCAGTTGTCTATGCTCTGGTAATCTCCAAGTTAGATTACTGCAATGCACTCTATGTGGGGCTTATATGTCCCTTATATGCACTCTATGTGGGGCTTATATATGATTACTGCAATGCACTCTATGTGGGGCTTATATGTCCGAACATATAAGACCGACTCTGGCCTGCTTGCACTGGCTGCCTGTATGTTTCCAAGCCCGATTCAAGGTCCTGGTTTTAACTGATAAAGCCTTACATGGCTTGGGACCACAATACCTAACGGAGCGCCTCTCCTGACATGAACCTACCCGTACACTACACTCAACATCTAAGGCCCTCCTCTGGCTGCCTACACCGAGAGAAGCATGGAAGATGGCAACGAGAGGGCCTTTTCGGGGGTGGCCCCCGAAATTATGGAATGATCGCCCTGACAAGGGCCGCCTGATGCCAACATTATCTTTTTGGCGCCAGGTTAAGACCTTTCTCTTCTCCCAGGCATTCGGCAGTATATGATAAGTGTTTAATCGATCCTGGAATGTCTTATGGTTATGGTTGTTTGTTTTTGAGATTGTTGTTGAAGTTGTTTTAGATATATGTTTCTTTGTGTATATTGTGTGTTCATGTGTTTTTTATGTAAATAGTTTTTAATCTCTGTATATTGTATTTTTATTGTTTTTAATCTTTGTAAATCGCCCAGAGAGCTCTGGCTATTGGGTGGTATAGAAATGTAATAAATAATAATAATAATAATAATAATAATAATAATAATAATAATAATAGTGAGAATTGTGGTATCATGGCAGAGGAGGCAGTGGCTTTCCTGTTTGTTTGGAGCAGGGGTTGGAGAATACTTTCTGGTGAGCAGAGTGAGCATACAGTGGACTTTGGGGGAAAGTGGGCAGGAGAAATCTCTCTAGGTTAAAAGTCAGGAACAGCTCCTGCTGCTAAAGGCTTTCTTTACACGGAGATTTTATCTTATGACTGAGATTGCTCCTTCATGGAGGTTTGCGGGCTCTTTACATGACAGCGTGAACCTCCAAGGCATCTCCCACACTAAATACCCTTTTTTCCATTTTTAAATAGATAGCAGATAATGAGCTATCAAATTACCCTGTTGTGTTCCACTTGAGTTCCCTCCATGAAAAGAGGAAAAGCAGCAAGAAGAGGAGTGAGATAAATGAAAGATAATGGAAGACTCAGATACGGGGAAAAGGAGGGGGAAAGGGGAGGGGGGAAAGGAAGCGGGTAAAAAGGGAGTCATTGTGATCCTGCATTTAAAATGGAAGCAGAAAGCCCCGTTTTAAAATCAGTATTTTAGGGTGGTGTAGAGTTGCCCAAAGAGAGGAAAGCACCTGGAAAGGCAAAGGAGCTCCAGAACTCCAAGAGACTGAAGTTAGGGAGAAGAAAAGGAGAAGAAGATCAAAGAAGGGGAATCGGGGGGGGGGGCATCTTGGAAAGTCTTCCCATGTCCTCCATAAGACCATCATAAGAGATGGGCGTGAAACCTCCAACAAAATAACTCTGTGCAGTTACCCATCTTTGCAGGAGTGCATTTGTTTACCTAAGAGAATCCCCCGCCCCCCATGGCCTATATGACCTTGCAAACACTTCCCACTTCTCCCATTATTGGCACAGAATGGCATTATAAAAGCAGAGTACACAATGAAATATTCATTCATGTGTGCCCACATAGCTACCACTGTGTTTGAAACAAATGCCAGCATAAGGGGCTCTGGTGTAGACTCTGCCTCAGGCTAACCCTACTTCCCAAGCCAGAGGAGACATGATGAGCAAGCCAAGCAGCCTGATGCTGTCACCAGCACTCACATTTCTACTCTCTCATCACAGATCCTCCCACCATGCCACAGGAACTAGTAAGGGCCCAATAACACTTGCATGAGGCAGTGACATTAGCCAGTTCTTTCTTCCCTTGTGTCTGGTATGAGCTGGTGTCAGTAGTGTGCAAGTGGTGTGCAGTGTTTATGTAAAACACTGCTGCCAAAGCTCACCCACAGCCTGGGCCCTTGTGTAAATGCTCCCCCCTTGTCAGCTCTGAACATATCGACCCACTCGATGAGGAATCTACAAATCATAAAGACTGGATTTGGAGTAGACAAAATAATAACTATTATGGGAGGCCTTTCTCATGATAAATTAATGTACAAATTAATGCTTCAAACTACTGTTTAGAAATGGAAAGATAATTTGTTTGCATTTAGCCATTTTCTATGAGAAATGTTTGATTAAACACTGATTCACTCAACCACGTGGTGGAGTCTGGGTGGAAGTCAATCTTTTACATGTGCTAAGCCAGTATTCAGAATACCTCATTGGGTACCCAGATGGTCAGCCTGAAATCTGGATCAGCTTGACACAGGGTGGCTAGCTGGCCAGATAGACTCATGGTGGGCAATTAGGGGGCAGTTTTACTACATCTGGGCGGATTTCAGTATGGATTCCTCCACAGTAAAATGTTTTAGGGACACAATGCCTTCAGTGTTTTTGCTCAAGACAGCCAAGCTGTCTTCCTGATGGGTCATATGAGTGTGTGTAAGTGGCTCTGCCTGCCTTTGGAAGACTCTGCTATGAACCAAGTCACACACACACACACACACACACACACAGACATTTGTCATTTTGAATAGGATGGTATGATTCCAAATACATCTTTAGTCCTATAGTCAAGATTCCCTCAAATATTTTATCCAGCTAAGTGTCTGTGGTCCCAAACTCCTAATTTAAAAATGTTGATAAATGAAGTATCTCTTTAGCTAATAAATGAAGTATCTCTTTAGTTATCCTTTGTCAGCAACATTCATTTTAATGGAAAGTGAGTTTACAGGGTTACATGATTGAACTACTGAGCCAAGTCAGTGTTGGCAAATGATGGGCTAAATTATTGATGTTACACACTAATGAATTCTGATGAGAAATAAAACACAGACATTACGTTTCAAGTGGTTCATAATTATTTTTGTACTTTAAAAGCAATTTTATTCTTTTGCCAAATCATACTAGTCTGTAAAACAAAAACATTGTTAGTGATTATAGCTAAAATTAGTGAGTTTGTGGCAAAAATGCTCCTCTGCATTGACTTATGAATATAATGCTATTCACATGAGGCTCCTCATTTCTTTGTATACTTCTGAGAAAAGATAATTAAATTAAATGTTGAAATTTTAAAGCCAGTGTCTTTAAATAAGATAATCTACTTTGCAGCCATGGTTAAGTTTTCAGTAGCTATGTTTATAATCTATGATACAGCAGCATGTTCACTGGAGATGTGCTAAACTGCCATAATTAAGTCAGGAAGTAACAAAAGCAGGGGAGCTGCCAAAAATGTCTCCTTGCATCTTTAAAGCTGTGATAGAGCATGATGTATGTTTAAAAAAAGAGGAGGGGCTCAAGCTGTTCAAAATTAGCTGTCCTAAAGCGTGTTAGCAAGATTGGGATTAGAAGCGATTAAATGGCATTTTCCTGGTATTTACACATGGTACTTAAAAAAAAAAAAAGATTTCAACTGCTCAGTGACAACTTACAAAACTACAACTGTTTATTCAGCAATATTTTAAATCACAAATACAGAATTGTGTCTGTTTTTAATTACAGTTCCATGTGGAGGTGACCTAGACCATCAGTAGCCTCATGATATTAATGGCAATGTACAGAAGGGATGAATGATGTTTCACAGATGTTGTGATCTAAATATGGTTTCCAGTCTGCTAACCCAAAGTACAGCATAAAGTATATGTCATGCCCTAAGGCCTCATCTCTTTGAATGCAACACTTTCAACTACTGTCAGAAATGTTTTACACAAACATCTCCAATACTGCATGCAGATGATCCAGTTCTAAGACTGTGATATCCAAACAGGGAAACTGTTGTTGAAGAGCTCCCTTCAAACCAGAATATCAAATCAAATCCTGGTTTGATATTCTGGTTTAGGGGGAGCCATGGTTTATCAGATCAAGATTGTTACGTCAGGACTAGGCCAAAGTGTAGAGACACTAAGGCTAAATCTACATATAACGGTTATACCGTTATCATACTGTTATCATAACTATTGGTACACATGACACCAACGGACACCAATAGTTATGATAACAGTATGATAATGGTATAACTGCTATGTGTAGATTCAGCCTAAATCCAGTTACATTTTGTTAATTTTATTGTTTAGGTCTCATATGTACTTGTCCATGTATCAAATTCACATCTAACTCATTTAAAAGCTTCAGTATTATACCACCACCTAAGTTTAATTTGGATAAGAATGCTGCCTTTTTAAGGACATCTGTATTCATGCTGACCTAAAGGTGCATGGATACACATAAGAGTATAAAAGTGTCTTTCAAGAAAAAAAAACTTGTTATTATCTATTGGAGGCATTCCAGATTCTCATCTGAGAGACTCTAAGAATTGCTTTGCATATATGGCACATTGGAGACCCCTTTGAACCAAAGTGACTGAAAGATTAGGTCTCTGGCATGCTGGGTCAGCACTAACCTAGGTGGAGCTAGTAATGGTGGATGTGGGTCACCTGAGGAATAAAAGGGTAGTATTCAGACTATAAATAGAGGGTAATAGGAACTGGAGTGTGAAGTTAGCACTGCTGTGGTCTAGGGAAATAACAGTCTGACTGCTGAGGCCAGGCTACGTCTACCTGACAGGGAGCAGCAATGCTAAGAAAGCTGCCAGGCAGGCTGAGGACAGATTCAAAAAACAGAGCATGAAGCAACACCCCAGTAGATTCTCTCTCAAGGCAGGTTGGATGGCTGAAGCCAGGACGAGGAAAAGAAGCCTGTTGCCCTGAAGTGGACACATTTTGGGAAGGTCTCTGTGATATAGTATCCTAGCTGCCATAGTAGAATAGCAGTAGTAAAGCTTTGGATAATATAACAGGTAGAAGGACAGACTCTTAAAAGGTAATAACCTTTGAACAAAGTAATGCCTTGTTTTCAGAGCACCACCAAATTGATACACTGCGATACCAAAGGCATCCAACCAGGTCAGCAGCACCATTTAGGCTAGCTCTTGCAATTCACTAAATTTCATATAGTTTAATGAGTTTTAATTGAGTAGGAATTTAATGAAACATGAAAGGAACAGATTCCTTTGCTCTGTAGTATGGTAAGTAAAGGACTGGCCAAATGGTGGTCTTAATTTCCATAAACTGTTTTGATGGCAATCATTTCAGAATACTTGTACCATCTGCAATTGCAGTGTGCAGCTCTAATATACTGCATCAAATGGTCCAATGGAAACCAAGATTAATCCATAATTTCAAAACAGATAAGTGACCAGGGCAAGGAGAAAAGAGTGAGGTGCTTTACAAGACGGCCTGACTCCTGAGCCTAGAGAAATGAAGGGTTGACACTGCCCTCTACAGATAACCAGAGACGCTGATCTAGAATTCAGCATTCAAGGGGATTAATGAACAGATGTCCTCAAGAAGAAAATCTGTCAGATTTGTATTCAGAAGTTCATCTACTCCTTTATATAGAAACAGATTATATTATTTGAATTAAAATGTCAATTTAAACCTACAAATTAAAATGGAGATGGAATTTATACAATGGAAACAACTTTCCTTGTACTGAAATTTTACCTTTAGCTTTCAAACCATTATTATACATCATGATAAAACCCAAGACCAATAAAGAAGCTGACAATGATCTCCCCTTAATAGAATGCCAGTGTTACCAAACTTCCTCTGTCTGCAAGATAAGAGTAAGCAGCAAGACTGCTAAAGTAAAATGAACTCGTCAAAGGGATGCAAGTGGGAGCAATCAGAATACACAGAAATAACCCACAGAGAAAAATAAAAGAGGGACTGTATAGGTTTGGATGATTATCTACCTTGAGGACCACTCTGATCTACTTGTGCAAGAATGGTATAGGAAAAATGCAGTTAAATTGATGATCACTTGACAAGTTAAAAACACACACCCATAAATGAAAGGGCTGTTCAAAAGACAGGCACACACTGGTCTCAGTTTCCAAGGGCTCATAATAACTCTGGAAGAACTCCTCTGGCATTGGATTAGAAGATTGCAACTACAGTCTGTGGCAGTAAGTTTAGCAGTGCTAAAGCAGGGGGAGTACCACCCCTCTTCCTTTGAGGACAAGTAACGTCAACGTACGAAAGATGAGCTGCTAACTTATTCTGGGCTTTTATTCACTCCAGGGCACAGTTAGCATACAATTTTGAACTACAGATGCTGAAACAAGGAATAGTGAAATAGTATGGCATATGAGTGGGGAACGTAACATAGAGCATCTGTAGTCAATCCAAATCTGCCAGGTAAATGGAAGATGTGCATTGCCCAAACACATTCTTTGATATTTATCTAGTGTATGTCTAAAAAAACTAGAAAAGTTGCTGAGCTAGTACGCTATAGTGCTCTCAGATTATGTACACTCCCACCCATGTTATAAAAGGCACATATATAAGCCCTATGTTATAATTTTAAAAAAATCATGGGAATAACCTGATGAACAAAAATTGGAACATGCCCAGCGAGCCTAATGTGAAGGGAAAACATCTCTTCAGCTGTGGAAGAGAACCGACAGTTTACTGGATTTATTAGATTGAGACTGGAGCGTCATTCTTCTGAACTGTGCATCATGTATGTAGAAAGGTAAAGAGTGTACCTGGTTAAACTGTAGCCAAGCTATAGATGTCTTGGGCAGAGGCATTTCTGAAGGATGTCCATAACGCTACAACTGTGCTAGTCATGTGTACCGTCAGGAAGATAATTGATTAGAGCCTGCCCATGGTATAGGATCATTGCTGGAGGCCCTGCTCATTTGCCTGTCTGTAAGAGTCAATAGGCAGAAGAGACAGGGCCTTCTCAGTAGTGGTCCTTCGATTCTGGAACTTTTTTTCTACAAATTTACGTATAACCCCTATAGTGCAGGCCTTCAACTGAACCTTAAAGACTCACTTGTTTTGAGTCACTTTTTCTTAAAGTTGTGGTGCTGCTTTGCTAGTATTGTTTGGTTTGAACAGTTTATGGTTTTTATGGTATGGTCTGGGCTATGTATTGGCTTTAAGATGCTGTTTTATATTGTGCTGTAAATGGTTAAAATATATTCTTTTGCTTACAATGTTATTTTATTATGTGTTTATGTATGTAAGCCACCTTGTAAAGGCTATGGCCTAAAAATCCCTGTATAAATAAATATAAATAATAGTATTTATGAGGTGCATCTGAATCCCACCCTTTTGCCTAAGGACTTCAGACTGGCATATATGTGGGTTTTCCACATCTTATCAAAACAATCCTATGAGCTGTTAGTCTCAGTGGCAGGAATTGACCCAAAGCTGCCCAATGATCTCTTAAGGTTGAGCAGGGATTTGAGCCTGGTCTGCATAGTCCAGATCCAAAACTTTGTCCACTATGCCGCATCCTTGGTGAAGGCTTGCCTAATGGGGGAGAACCAAATTTGTGCCTGTCAAGCCAATCCCTGTCATGCAGATACTGAATGTACAAGGATACCCTGAGGGCTTCTGGCCAGGCTTTGGTGACACTACAGTGCCCCTTGCTCCTTACTCCTCCTTCACCTTGAAGCAGTTTCTGTATTTCCAGGATTACAGAACAGGCTCCAAATGGGGTGGGGAGTGGGGAACAGTCATTTCCCCACTGCAGAAAGAAATGCAGAATATGTAAGTGGCCTCAACTAAACTCTGCCAGTTAGTTGTGACTGCTCATTTCCTCACAGGTGAGATACATTCAAAGCATTAAAAGGTATTGCTGCAACTACTGTTGTTCTGCTCTCTTCAGCTTTGCCTGCTTGGTTTTAACTAGATGCTACATGTAATTTATGAGTAACTTCGTTCTGACTTTAAAAAGTAAGAACCTTAAATAAATGAAAAGCGGCATTGGGAGTTTGGGAGCTTGACTGAGGAGAGGTGGGAGATGATTATCCCTTTCCTCATCAGTCATTTCCCACTCAAAATCCACTCTCTCAGAAGCTGTCCAAATCGCTCCCCTCATTGGGGATGGGGGTGGGAAAGCGGGGTAGGAAGGGCGATTGTGATCAGAAAAACAGTCTCACATGGAGGCCAGCACTAGATTAATTTTTGTGGCCCTGGCTCCAAAATATTTTCTGGTCTGCTCCTGACTTTCTTGTTAAGTTCAGACTTGCCAACCCCTTGCACCCATATCACTCACAGTATACTTATGTAGCACCTACTAAACAGAAAGCATATGTGGTTCACACGAGAGGGTTTTTTTTTTCTCTTAAGGCTCTGACAGGCCCAGGGACTGAATGTTCAATTGTGGCCCCACTTCCTTCTCTTCTCAGGTGGAGTGTCTCATTTGTCAATCTTGATGTGACACACACACCCTCCATGATTATCCCACTGTCCTTCCCCCAAAAGGGCCTCGGTTTGCACTTCCTAATGGCAATTCTTTTGCCCTCTTTCCTAGCCTCAGAAAGCACAGAAGTAACTGGATCTGGATCACCTATTATATTTATTCACTTGGGTTTACCCTTGAGAACCAGCACTTACTGGCACGTCCCACAGGTGGGCCCTAGACTGGAATGCTTGGGAAGCAAGAATGCTAAAGCCTGAACCAGCATTTTGGCACATTCCACTGGTGGACCCTTCAGTAGAATATTTGGGAGCCACTGTGTTAGCAAGGGTATAGCAATATCCTACAGTTGAAAACACAAGTTAATGTTATAATAATGCACCCTGTTGAAGAGGTATCTCACAATGACTTATCCCTTTAGCTTTGTGGAGTCTGAAAAGTAACCACAGGCTTTCAATTTGCTTTAAAAAGAGAAAAGAAAAGATGCTTGACTCATGAAGTCACCAGCTATACTGGAGTTAGTGAACCTTGGTTCATTTTCCTGACAAGGGGAATGCTGAGATCTGATGTTCAATCAGGGGTGGTGCATAGACTTCAGCGTCAGTTCTAGGCATCACTATTTTAGTGGTATTGAGACACGTGTAATCACCTGCATATAAATATGTGCAAACTATCTTGGTTTAAGCACTAGCTTATTCTGTGTTAAGTATTCAAGCCAAAGTAGTCCCCCACCCCACCCACAATTTCTTTTTAAAAACAGAATTTAGCTCTGGAATCCGCAGTCCGTGCTGCGTAAGGGAGGGGACTTAACTGGTAGGAGCTTTTTAACTCCTTTCCCTCAGGTGGGCTTTCCATTAAGAATCATGCTCCAGGTGGTTTTCTCTGGTCAGGGAAAGAGACAGTAGCCATATCGTTTCACACACACAAGTGGGTACGGTTTGGGAGGAAGTAATTTTTAGTGGAAAATCTGCCAGTGTGGAAAGTGTTAAGAAGTCCTTCCATGTTCATGGCTGCATTTTGTAAGGAAACTGAAGTCAGGGGGAAGCTATAGATGACTGGCTACTGCCTGTAGTTTGGCCCTTGGTGCAAAGTGTCCAGGTCTGAGTCTGAATGTAAGAATCATGTTGGCTTAATTAGACTGGGCCTTGGAACTATGGCACCACATTTTCTATTTCCTCGCATGGCATTTCCCCCCAGACATTTCTGCAATACCCTCTGGTTATGACCATTTGTGTGTGGTTTTACAAATGTATTACTATTTTATGAGAAGTAGGAACAGAGTATTTGGACCATCCTACACAATCATAAATATGTATACATACCTGAAAAATCGATGCAGGAATCACACTACACTAAAGCCCAGTCAGCATGTGCAATCTTAGCTAAACCTGGTAAGTAAATGCTATTTGTTACAGATATGCCATTAGAATCTACATGAAGCCATGGTCTTTAGCTAAACAGGTAATCTATGTTACAGAAATCAAATGTGAAAAATCAACAACATTGTTTGCCAAGACAATAAAGGAATGGGCTGTCGCTTCTTCTAAAATATTTTAGCAATACTGCTAATGCTTCTTGTGTATTTCATTTATTAAAAATAAATGTATTTGTATAACTATCATTTTAAAGGTTTCTGAGAATAAATGGTAACTTCCTCATTTTATAAAAAAAAAATGTATCAATGGTACATATGCTAAACTACTGGAATCATCCTTCATGCAATTCCAGTTTATTAAAGAGGTTAAAAATTTACAAAACTCTGATGGGATATGGTTTTAATGCTTCATCACACTACCCATCATTTGCTTTTCAATCTAGATCAGAATGATCTTTCCCACTTCCTTGCAATCACCTACCTGCACAGCTAATATTTTCTGAAAATTCTCATGAGAGGCTGCCTGGAACTTTGCCAGGCCAGCTTGGCTATAGAGGGCTCGCAGTCTGAAGTACTCCACCAATATCTTGTGCAGCTTCCTTTGCAGCTGAGAGAGCTAAAAGAGGGAAGAGGAAAAAATAAGTCAGAGTGGGAGAGGAAATTAATGGCAGTGTTCAAGAAGAATGATGGAGGGAAATATAGAAAGCAGTCAATAGCCCATTCTGCACTGTACGGACCTGACAGGAATTTCACAGTCTCTTGATTTTTCAGCCCACTCATGTGCATTCGTCAGAAACCAGTCACATCTGGCTGCCAGGATGGGGGGTTAATTTTCTCTAAATGCCTCAGCAGTTTTGTTCTAGCTGAGGCAAACTCTGTGACTGCAAAGCTGATGAGTAAAATATTTCTACTTCACCCAGTTTAACTCAAAACCGATAGCCTCGGGACATATTGAACCTTTCTTAAAAAAATAATCTTTTGAAGCATTTTGAATGGCACATCAGGTCAGGCCAAAGTTTAAAATGCAAGTTTAAGACTTTGATGGACACTGTGGCTCATTTTTCCTTGTAAAGCTTATCATAGCTTGGCAATGTGTGCTTCAGAGCATGACAAAACTAAAGAGAATTAACTTCACCATCAGCAGCTCAGGGAGAACAATAACAGGAAAGAAATTTCCAGATAGAAACTCCCTATTAATCTACCTAGCTATAACCATGTGACATGAAAGCATCTAACTGCACTAAATTGCAGTTAAGGCAGCAGCTGAAAGTGACATGACTCTATCTATCTATCTATCTATCTATCTATCTATCTATCTATCTATATCATCTATCTCTACACATACACACACATAAACATTTCAATATATGAAGGAGATCACAGATGTGGGCTTTTCACATATCAGTATATAAAGATCACAGATGTGGCCTTTTCCCCTCTTACAAATATTTCTACTTGTAATCTAATTCACGTTGAAAAGGAATATTAAATATATTTGAAATTTGCCAGCAATTGCAGACACATTATTCACCAATTTCTGTTTCTTTTAATTGCTTTAACTGGGGGGGGGGGAGTAATAAACCTCCAAACTTGGCATAGCATATTTACATGCAATCCAAAAGTCTGCCATTCACATTTGAAAAAAAACACACAGATGAAAATGTGTAATCTTAATATCTAATACGTATTTTTTTGAAAAAAGAATTCAGTTCAGAGGACAGGAACATAAGAATGGTGTAATTACGTCCAAGGGCCCAAAGAGGCTTTGTTTTTGCTTTTCTCAAACAACAGCTTCCTATGCCACATGACAAACCACCTTTTAAATTGAGGAAACTTTCAAAAGCAGTTTGCAGTGTGGTGTAGGGATATGTCCAAGGGGTAGGGGGTGGGAAGAGTAAAAAATCCTGCTGGAAAGGCCCAAGTCCTTGGGTATGTCTAAAATAGCTGTTTGGATCCTGGCCACATTTGTTTATTTTAAAAGCAGAAAAATGGTAATCTGGAAAAGGGCAAATTAAACCAAATATAAAATGGTTTAAAAAACAACATTTTTATTTAGTCATGCTACAATAGTCTCACAAAACTCCAGTCACTGTTGTCAGTATGTGACCTTTCTGAGTTTGGTTGTCAACCAGATTAAAACAATGGTATAATGCTTCTTTGGTACTCTTCCAGCTGATTGAGGTCAATACTACAACCCAGTCAGTGCATGAATAAAAAATATCTTTGCATCAGGGAAAGGAACTGTTCTTTGGTGGCCAATTACTTTGTGCCATGCCTAGATCTTGCTTTCAAATGGTGTTCCTTACAATGAGAGTAAAATTCACAGAATAGCTGAGAAGCAATATAAAAATTAATGGCCTTTTCACACATAATCAACATTCCGCTTCCTTTGGCTCCAGTACAATATTTTGAAAAATCTAAACAAAATACACTGTCATGATAACAGGCATAATGCTGAATAATAATACTTTACAATTATATAGTGAAGACTGTTCTGTGTACTTCAAATCCATTATTTGGCATTTAAGTCCGATAAGCAATGAATATTATAAAATTTAACTGCATGAGAAAAAATATGAATGGACATTCTATTTCTGACATAAAATTGACAATGATCAAACCAGGTTTTGTGAAATTGTCACACTAGAAGTTGAGCCAAATATAACTGCATTTTCCACATGGTGAAATTTAGCTAAGTAGCATCGCTTGCTTTCATAGGAAGGGGTCCAAAGAGCATCTTTAGATTTGCACAAGGACTAACGTACATCCAACGGGATCCAATGACCATTCTGGCTGGGCATGTTGGGAGTTGTGTAATACAATATATCTGGAGGGTGCCAGGTTGGGAAAGCCTGCCCAAGGGCTTCAGGGTCCAGGATCCAAAGAACTATGGAACTCGGTTGTGTGATCAAGGAAGATTTAGATTCAAGTTTAATTAATAGCCATCCCACCCATCCACCCTGCCCCCCCCCCCCGAGTGCGTGCTGCATGGCAAAACACTTTGGAAACTGAGGGGAGTTTCAAAAGCAGTTTGTGATAAGGCCTTGCGGTCTGCTGTTCAAAGGAAAAAGTTATAGAATCCTATTGGGTGTGGAAATTCTTGATTACCTAAGGGCAAAATCCTATGCAGTGTTTTGATAGGCCTGTGCCCAGGAGTAGGCTGGGGGGGATGCCCTCCTCCATTTTCTCTGCCCCTCCTAATTTTTTCTTACAAACAAATAATTAAAGAACAGTTGACAGTTTTGTTTTTAAAAGGCCTGCAACCAGATGAACTGCCCCCCTACTTTTCTGCCCCCCCCCCCCTTAGGCTGGCTATAGGGCTATGTTTAGACAGAAAAAGGCTTACAACTTTTTGGATGTTTTTCTCTCTAAACATGCATAGGATTGCGCCCTAAGTGGCTCTTTGGATTCTAGCCAAAGTTAATATTTCTAAAATTTAACAATGTACAGGGTAGTTTACAAAATTTCATAAGCAAGAAAGGGAGAAGGGGGAACAAGTTCTTGCCTTCAAAGAGCTTACAAACCAAAAAGGAGGGGAAGGAGATACAAGGGTAGGAAGGAACAAATGTGTGCAAATGTAGTTTGGTTTCAGATGGGTGTTAATGAGGATTAAGGGGTCAAATCAAAGGCCGTGCAGAAAATATGGCCTTTCTAAATCTACCCTTTTCTCTTCCAAATAATAATTAAACACATTACACATGTGCCATATTAATTTAATAATTCAATGTGATGTTGCATGCTAAGTAAATGATATAAGCCGCATCAGTACTATTAATGGTTACAGCTCAAACACTGAGAAGATAACTCTACAGTTTCTGGCAATGCAAGAATGACAGAATTATGAGCAAACTCTAGCTAATATTTATCTTTCAGTGCTACTCTACTACTCCAAGTGCATAGGTAAAAAGATATTTCTTTATTATCAAATCTGTTCCACCAAGGATTGTTGTTAAAAGATTTTATAGCTCATTTAAATAAAGCTCTTTAGTCAACAACTTGTATATACTTTAGGAATGAATAAAAGCCTAAAGGAAGTAGTGAGGAAAAAAGACAATTTAGTCTTTTTAACCTTAGTCCAGCTCTGAATACTTTGAGAAGTGTAGCAATATTAAATCATGATAAAAGATAAAGAAATATTTTAAGACCTAGAAATGCATTTTCTCATTACAGGATTTAACATTCTTAAAATAATATAGGAAACATTAAATAGAAAACTGGCTTGCTGACTTGATAAGAGAACGCACCAACCAATATGAGCTAACAACAACCTTCCTCACCATATATACATCTTGTGACCGTTCTCCGTCTACTTCTTAGGAAAAAACAAATCTTAGCTGCATCTTAAGCTCAATCTGTTGATTAGCCTTTAGTCAAATAAGAATTGTGTACACTGTCGAGATCAAAGTAAGATGTATCTGAACATACTAGGAAATAAGGTGACAAATTTTAACTTGCCACATATAAATCTTTAGTACACTTCCTATTTGAACATGCCATAGGTTTAATACAAAGTTAGTCCTACTTAGACTTAAGTTAGCCTAATATTGGATACAACCCCATGTTTTGTTCACTGATGTTTCTGTAACAACTGGATCTAGTTTCAACAGATTTTTTTTCTTAGGTGAAATGCAATTCGTTTTGGGCAAAGGCAAGGTAGTAGATTTAAGACATTTCATTTGGACAGTAGAGAAAAATGTGGGGACAGAGCCAGCAGGCATTTCCCCAGTCCTCCCCTCAGTGCATTCATTCCATCTTGGACTCATGTTTTGGACTTCCTACAGGGCTCCTGATGTGGTTAAAAAGTTATCAGGACACAATCAAATATTGTCAATAATAAGCAGACAACTGACAGGACAATTGCCAATATTAGACTGGGTAATTGACTCATGTCCCAGCGTTACCTGGAATTTGTTTTTTGTTTTCAGTTCTTTGCCAATGATAGTTTACGAGCACTTAGTAAGTTACAGACCAAGTCTTGATGCTTGAATATTTACTTACAGATTTAAGAAATCTGAGTAAGATCATTTATGGTTCATGGGGGATTCTGCATGAAATAATTCTTGATATGTTTACAGTTCATTTCTCCCAATATACCTTCACATTTCTACAATGCCACTAAATGTGAAGGAAAATGTTCATTATTCACATTACACTGGGAATATGTGTTTGGACGTGTGTGTGTGTGTATCCTGGCCTTCTGCTTCTTACACACCACTCAGGGAGGCTAACAATTAAAACCATTCAAAAATACAATAAAATTCCAAAAAAAGAAAAAAATAATACAATAACAAGGGACAGATGCAGCAGATAAAAACAAAGAACATACGAAGAGCTGTGCTAGATCAGATCAAGATCCATCTAGCCCACCATAGTATTCACACAGTGGCCCCCGGGAAAGCCACAAGGAGAATATGAGTGCAACAGCACCCTCCCACCCATGTTCCCCAGCAACTGGTGCACATAGGCGTACTTCCTCTGATCCTGGAGGTAGCATATAGCCATCAGGACTGGTAGCCATTGATAGCCTCTGAATTGTACCTAGAAAAAAATTGGTAACCAGTGCAGCCCTTCCAGGACAGCGGTTCAATGTAGATGTTAAATAACATGGGGGACAAGATTAAACAGTACACACCAATTGCCAATGGGTTGAAGAAGAGCCCCCCAACATCACCTTCCATTTCTTGAGGAAGGACTATAACGATCATAAGATGGAACCTTGCAAGTCCATCCCTGTTTGGTGGTCCAGAAGGATACCATGGTTGATGATACTGAACGCCACTGAGTGGTCCAGGGAAACCAACAGGGATGTACTCCCTCCTGTCTACCTCACAGCACAGTTCACCTACCAGGACAATCAAAGCTGTCTCAGTCCCAAACCCAGGCCTCCAGCCAGACTGAAATGTGTTTAGATCATTTATTTCATCCAAGACCCCTTAAGCGGAGATGCCAACACGCTCAAGTATCTTGCCCCCAAATGGTAAACTGGAGGCTGGTCAGAAATTATCCAATACGGTGGGATCCAGGGAGGACTTCTTTAATACAGGTTTCACTAATAAAGGTCCACTTAAGATTTGCTTGAATATAAATTCTTGTCAGATTTATCTCTTATAAAAGATTTACCTTGTAGACACCACAATATACAGAAATCTAAAAATGTAATTAATGCATAATTAAAGCAAAAGAGTTATAAGTTATTAGCTCTGGATCAAAAAAAGATTTTTTTAAAAAATTGCTCCACTAGTCCCTACACTAGTAACTATATATATTCCCTAGATGTTTCAAGAAATTTATCTTAAGAGATGTAGTTAGTGCCTTTCTTTAAGAGATATCTTGGGTTGAGGCTGAAGATAACCTAGCCAGCAACCTCGACTTTCTTAACTCCCTGCAGTGTGACTCCCCAGATGTGCAATGAAGACAGCTAAAGAGAAGTGAGCCTCTACAAAAAATCTCCCCCTCCAATATACCTTTATGTTGATTCCACTTCCAATCAATTGTAAAATTCCTTCCCTAGAAGTTTCTGGCTGGGGTCAGCCATTGCCTATATGGCGTTCGTCACACAGAGCTTTTATCCTGGGATTGAGATTGCTCCTTCATGGAAGTTTGTGGGCTCTTTACATGAAGCCGTGTCCCTCCAGGGCATCTCCTGCACTAAATGCCCTTTGTCCCCTTTTTAAATAGATCGCAGATAATGAGCTATCAAATTACCCGATTGTGTTCCACTTGAGTTCCCTCTGAGAAAAGAGGAAAAGCGGCAAGAAGAGGAGCAAGATCAATGAAAGATAATGGAAGACTCAGATACTGGGAGAAGGAGGGGGAATGGGGAGGGGGGAAAGAAGTGGGCGGGGGGAAGGGAGTCATTGTGATCCTGCATTTAAAACAGAAGCAGAAAGCCCCATTTTAAATGCAGGATTTTAGGCTGATGTAGAGATGCCCAGTGACTGGGTCATTTGCACCTGAAGAGGTTTTCTATCTGTGTTCTGGACTGGGATCAGATAACAAAACTAAACTTGAAATGTGGTTTCATGAAAACCAGCTCCCGAGTGCAGAGAGAGTACAAACCCAAAGTATGTAAGCAACAATAAGAACATTTCCCCCAGTTATCTGTAAGAGGAGTTATATTTTATCACAGGGTAATGGGTTGGATCTCCTATTGGAATGAGGGGACCAGCTGCACACTCACAATGACAGTGGGACTCCTCCACCTGAGAGCAGCCTCAGGATTGGGTCATAAAAGTACAAGTTTCTCAGTTTTTACTGTATGAGAATGGGCAAGTTAAGAATAGAGGCTGTTTAACACCAAGTCAGATCACTGGTCCATCTAGCTCAGTATTGTCTCCACTGACTGGGAGTGGCTCTCCAGGGTTTCAGGGAGGATTCTGTTCTAGCCCTACTTAGAGATGCCATGGATTGAACCTGGGACCTTTTGCATGTGAAGCAAATGCTCTACCACTGAGCGGGTATGGGCACTGAGATGCTCCATATGCAACATGTTGTCTTTCAGTATGAAATCATCAGTAAATAATGTAATGGCCTTAAAGCTTCCATTCTGACCCAATCCTTTGGAACCTGAAGATAAGAGAAATTGGGAAGAACAGTCTAAGAAGAGACTAAGAAGTAGGGATGTCAGAGAATTCTGCCACGGATCTCGGTGAGGCCGAATGCCAGTGCATTCGGCCCCTCGAAATCTGTGGTGGAACGGCCTGCCCCCCCGCCCCCCCGCGGATCCCCCCCGGGATGAGACTTACCTGGGGCGGATGTTCCGGGCGGCGGCAGCTGCGGCGGCTGGTCTTCCGACCGGCTGCCGCCGCCGCCATTTGCAGTCTGGAGGTGGTTTTTTTTTTTTTTACAGGGATGTGATAGGCTATGTAAAGATTTATGTAGCCTATCACGGCTGGGTTAAAAAAAAAAAAGTGTATGCAAATGGCGGCGGCTACGGCCACCGCCATTTGCGTTCCTTATTTTTTGCTGTCTTAGTCTACGTAAATATTTATGTGGACTATTACGGCGAAAATAAAGGGGAACGCAAATAGCATAGCGGGCGCTATTTGCGTCCCTTTTTGATTCGCCGTTTTAGCCTACGTAAATATTTACGTAGACTAAGACGGCAAAAAATAAGGAACGCAAATGGCGGCGGCCATAGCCGCCACCATTTGCGTACGCGTTTTTTTTGTTTGTTTTACCCAGGGCCTTCCGCGGACGGAAATCCGGCTGCGGATGGCTCTGGCCTGGGCTGGGCCTGGCTGGCTGCTCTGCGGAGCCGCCGCAGAGCACAGCCGGCCGTTGAGGATTCCGGGGGGGAGGAACGGATCGCCTCCCCCCCCGTCGAGGATTCCGGGGGGAGGAACGGAACGCCTCCCCCCCCCATGAACATAATCCGCGGAAAGGTAAGTGACTTTCGTACATCCCTACTAAGAAGTCACTGTGAGGGCAAAGCATAGCCATCGAATGGCTGGTTATCAGTCCCGTTGCCTATGTACTGATTGCTGGGGGATCTATGGGTGAACAGTCCAGATCTGCAAAATTTTGACAACAAGGCTCATGTTTTTTTACTTCCTTTACAAAGTGCTTGCTGAATTGACCAGAAAATAAATATGCCTTATATGGAAATTTTACAAATTTGTTAATGAAAATTCGGGGGGGGGGATCAGGATTCTAACTCTTATCCCTGTATTAGGACACAATGAAAATGGAACATAGGTGAATAATGAAATTCAAACTGGTGACAAACATAATTCATTTATATTCAATCCTCCACAGAAAATTCACCAGATTTCTTTGTCACGGTCAGCTAATTAGTCTGCATTGGAGAGCAATCATCTATTTAATCTATTCTTATTGTTAGGTACAAGTACATCCAAAATCAAAATGATAAACATCGCACAGTAGAAGCGAAATTATAATTTAATGCACTGTGATAACTAATTTTAGGGATGTGTACCATTTACAAAATCAAAATGTGTTAGAAATGAAGCCGGATGTTGAAAATCAATAAGATACTGTAGTAATTAGTTGAACAAATATGGTATTCAACATTATCAAAATCATGCCAAAGCACATGAGACACCATCTACTCGGGTATTACAATTATATTAACAAGTGAGGTTAAACATAGCAAGAGGCTGATAACTTAAAAACAATGATGTATATATTCACTGAGATTAATCTAACAGCTAAACAATAATATATATATTTACTTATGTTTTATAGTTAAACTGTCTTTGGAAACCACAAGAGGAAACAGAGGTATATAACTCCAAACACTATAAGAGACATGTGTATATCCTGCACATACACAAAAATACATGATTTTTGTGGACTGACTCTGGTCCATTATTGTGAGATATCTGTGCAAACACCAAATATGAGAAACTCCAAATATGAGAACAAGGGATACCAAGGAAGCTATTGATTCAGGTTTTTTTACACTGATCTTTTATTTCTTGTATAGACGTGTTTTGGTTTTAGGTGTCCCAAGCCACTGTGGGAAACGCCAGTGCATTGGAAGAGTGGAATATAAGTTTGTTAAAGGGGCCGCGGTGGCTTAGTGGTTAAGACACTGAACTGCAGACTGGAAGGTCGGCAGGTCAGCAGTTTGAGACCTGAGTGCCGCATGACGGAGTGAGCTCCCGTCTTCAGTCCCAGCTTCTGCCAACCTAGCAGTTCGAAAGCAAGAAATTGCAAGTAGATAAATAGGTACCGCCTCGGCGGGAAAGGTAACAGCGTTCCGTGCACCTCGGTGTTCAGTCATGCCGGCCACATGACCACGGAAGGGTCTTCGGACAGTGCTGGCTCTTCAGCTTAGAAACGGGGATGAGCACCGCACCCTAGAGTCGGACACGACTGGTTGGGGACACCTTTACCTTTTAAATAAAAAGAAATAATCTCTCCAAAAAAAGAGCTTGGACATGGGGCAGTAACAAACCACAGTGTAAACAACTACAAATTTCAGGCTAGTCAGCACTCAGCCCTAGGGAAAGCATGAAGAATCCTCGCATCCACCATCTACTGTTGACCAGCCAGGTTGGAAGCCAGAATTGCAAGTGTCTAATGCGCTATGCAGAAATTTGCCTGCTCACATGTAGGGCTAAAGTGTGAAGGGAGAGGGGAGGGGACTTGTAAACCCTTCCCCCAGCATCCCCATGCACCAGGTACCCAGTTAGACTTTCGCATATTGAGTGCTAAGGAGCGAATAGGGCTTTGTAAGCATGGGAATTGCTGATAAGGGTTTAGAATGATGAATAAAATATTTAAGACAAGGTGTTCATATATTGCTATCCAGCCTTTATTCCTCCAAAATGATATCCAAAATGATGTAACAGGAAAATTTCTGGAGATTCTGAAGCCATGGGGGTGGGGAATAGCTTCAAATTTTTTTAAACCTTTCTGTCACATTCCCAGCATAACTATTTCTTCCATGCCTTATTAAAATCTAATGTAATTTTTACTGATAGACATTTAGGGATGCTCCAAGTCATGCTCAGTTTCTGAACATGTGACTAAAATTACCATATCATAATATGTGAAGAAAATGTACTTTCTTGACACTTGTGTTTTGTTATACAAAGCCCTGAATTTCTGGGTGTGTTGTGGTTAGATGCTGTAGCAGTCAATGACTGTATTTCTAAAATCCACATTAAAGAAACACTGTAGGTTATCTCGCCACACTGTCACTACATGTTATGGAACAATGTGTGTGGGGTATTCCATGTATGTTTCCCTTTAAAAAAAAAGAAGGCTTGGGTCTATGAATCTCACTGCAACAATTTTTAATAAAGTTCTCAATTAGACATCACCATTATGGAATGCTTCCTCAAAGCTTTAGCTGCTGCCATCAAAATAAACCCTCTGTACCTAAAAGGGCCTGGTTCCTGTAGCCTGGTTCCTATGCCATAGGCATGAGATTGACACTGCCACAAGAGACAAGCTTTCAAAATGAGCAAAATTTAAGAGGTTTATTAAGGATAATTCTTTACAAAGGGGAATAAAATGTCGTTATTCAAATAGTAAGTTGTGATTGTGTAAAGGCTGATAAATTAAATGTGCTTTGTTACCATTCCTAATAGGAAAGTCCTCCCCAGTTAAATAAGCTCTCAATAACTTTCCCTTCAGACCAGATTTCCCTGAACTCCATCCCAACCAATTCTTCTCAAGCAAACCAATTCTTCTAAGATGCTGTACAGCAGTCTTCCTCTGCTTCCAGCTCTTCCTGCTTCTTCTGGCTTTTAGGATGATTCAGGTATTTCAGGGACTACTTGCTAAAGTTTCCTCTGGTCAGACATAAAACAGAACTCTAAGATGTATTATGTATAACTTGATTTGCTCATAAAATTATCGGGTTTGGTATATTAAATGTAAAGTATAGTTAATTCACGCAATACTTTACTGAGTTTACTTTTAAATGTTTTTTATTTTAATGATAATTTTACAAGCAAAGTTATACATAATATATTTTATACTCCTAAAGTAATAAAATGTCTTCAGATCTGTAAAGAGTTCTAAAATAGGTATTGCATTTTTTTCATTTTTCCCCAAAATTTCCATTTTTTTCTGGAGGAGAGATACATAAATTTTACATCTCTAGGTTGTTTATAGACTTTCTGGGACCTTCTCTGTGAGGGCCCTATCATTCCACTCCTGTTCCACATATGTGAGGCTGATGGGTAAAATGATATAGAGATTTTCCATTAATAAGCTCATAATGATACTACTATCTTTTCACCCATACTAGTTCCTTCAGTTTGATGCTTAGTTACTTCAAGAGTGTAGTCTAGATACTACAGAACTTCCTGTGTTTAGAAGGACTCAGGCAGGCTGGAGGTTTAGGAAGTGGACAAGGGCCAGATCTACACTTTGTGTCATATCATTACGATCCCATCATGGTAATGCTATATCCCTCTTGTGTATTTATACCACATAGGACACACAGTGACATTTGTTGCAGTATTTTGGATAATGTGGAATAAAAAGTAGGAAATAACACTATGATAGCAGTATACAGAATGTGTAATCTGTCCCAACAGTTATCAGTGCACTTCGATACTGCTATAAAGCAGTAGTGTAGATCTAGCCAAGGGTCTCAACTTCACTTAAGCAGTTTTATGCTCTTCCTTCTCAAAATTCTACTCTGATACAAAAGTGGTCTACAAACCAGATTTTGCTGAATCTAAGAACTTGGATATGCCACTCAATTTAAAGAGTTAAGTTTTTAGAATATACATACATACATATAATTGGCATTTTGAAATTATACCCTTTCTATGCTATAGAAAAACATTGTTTTGTTCATTCACTCTTATGGTTCTAAACATTTAGATACTACATCACTCTACACACTCACGTCCTCACTCTTTCTATACGGCTTTCTGAATATTTGCAAAATTGTGATGGTTTTCTCTGATTGCTTCCAATCTTCCTTTAATACCATTTTACATTTCTCTTAGAAGAGACCGTGCTTCCTTCCTCCTGACAAGCACTTATAGCTGATCACAATTATATTTTCATGCAAATGTCTAAATCTGTAGGTTATTCAGCACTGACAGAAGATCATGGATTCATAGCATTTTATAAATGCTTCTAACAGATTACACTCAAATCTAAAACTCAATTTTAAAGCTAAATAAATCCATACTGAGGGATGAACTAATGATATGTAATTGTGACTTTCTGGAATCCTACCCTGTGTTATATTTCATTTGAACTTGTAACTTACAATAGAGTCACATTTAGGTTTCTAGATGAATACAATTCCAAATCTCTAAAAACATAACATATCTCATCATCAGCTGGCACGTACACATTTCCTAGCAATTTTTTTTTAAATAGCCAACATCTTTTATTGCTTCTATTTAAATGAATAGAAACCTTCTCCTCAAGGAATTTGTCTTTTAAAGCCATCTAAATTGGTGGCCATCACCACATCTTCTAAATGTAGACCTCCTTGGGACAAATAACTGGAAACAAGACGTAGAATTGAACATCATCAGCATACTGATGACACTTCAGCCCAAACCTTCAGATGACTTCCCCTAGTAGTTTCATGTAGATGTTAAAAAGCATGGAGACAAGATGGAACTTTGTGGCATACCATAGGCCAATGGCCATTGGGTAGGAGTGCCCTAGCACCACCTTCTGAGATGCCTTCTCCAAAAAGGACTGGAACCACCACAACATTGTGCTCCCTAGGCTCAACTCCAGCAGATGATCCAGGATACCATGGTTGATTGCATCAAAAGCAACTGGGAGGCCCAGGAGAACAAACAGGGATGCACTCCCCCCATCCATTTCATGGCATGTTATCTACCAGGGTGACCAAGGGTGTTTCCATCCCATAACCAGGGCTGAAACTAGATTGGAATGGATCTAAATAATCAGTATCATCCAGCGCTTCCTGAAGCTGAGAAGCCACAACCATCTACAACACCTTGCCCAAGAACGGCAAGTAAGATACTAGGCAGTAATTATATGAAACCATAGGATCTAAATTTGGTTTCTTCAATAAAGGCTACAACACAGCTTCCTTTAGAGCAGTGGGGACCACACCAACTCTCAAGGAGGCATTGATCACCTCTGAGGTTATCCAAATACCCAGACCAGTCCTGTCCAGTTTCACAAGCCAGGACAGGCAAGGGTCCAGAGATCAAGTGGTAGGTCTCAATCTTCCAAGCGGTTTTCCACACTCTCACAAGCTGAAAGGTATCCATAATAACATGACTAGATGGTTCACTAGCCTGGTCCATCTCAAACTCTCTCCTAACAGTGGCGTTCAGGTTGGCATGGATATGAGTGACATTATCTAGAAAATGTCTCACAAATTGGTCACAGTGTGCCTTCAAGCTGTTGTAGCCCAGAGCCTACACCAAGGATGCCTTTAACCATTTGAAAAATTTGTGCTGGACAATATTGGGCGGACACAATGATGGCAGAGAAGTACGATTTCCACTACAAATCTGTCACCACTACAGTAAATCCATTTTCAGTCTTACAGTATAAGATTGAAAATGGATTCGTACCCATCTTTGGTCATATTTAGTGCCTGAATTTGCATTTTTCCTCCTCCCTCCCAATCCCCTTTCCTTTCAAGTCATATCTTTTAGATTGTAAGCCTGCAGGCAGGGACTTACTTATTTCTTATCTTTGAACATCACCTTGGGAGCCTTTTTTGGCTACTGGGCAGGATAAAAATGCAATCAATCAATCCATCAATCAATCAATGTTGTCAGCCCAGAAACTCAAAACTGGCTGATTGTTGGACAGGGTACCTGACCAGGGAGATTGAGTCCCTAAAGACCAAGGCTACCCTGCCTCTCAGGCTCTCTAATTGGGCCTGGTGTTGGACAAGAAACACTGGTAGACACTTTGGGGAGAGGTTAAACACTCCCCACTCAACAGAGGTCTCAATGACAAACGCTAAGTTGGCATGCTCTTCATGGATCAAGCCGGAGATCATATATCCTTTCCTGTTAGCCAATCAGGCATTCCTCAACAGCATCCACAGATTAGAGGGGAGTGCAGGTAAGCCACCAAAGTTACTTTGGCTGAAAAGGTGACCAGAAGAGGAAACAGAACTCAGATGACTCAATCACTTTCCCATCAACCAATGATGATGCCTCCCACTGTCACTTCATTTACCACCTAATAGCCGAAGTTCTCTTGGAGTTTCACAAAAATTACAAAACAAAGACATAATCTAAAAAACTTTTAACATAAAAAATGTAAAAACAATTTAAAACAGCTAAAAAACCCCAGTTAAAATAAGATACTGGGACCTGATAAAATAACTGACATTAAAATCCCATCATAAGCCGCCAAGAGGACAGACTTAACCTGGCACAAAAACAATGACAATGTTGTTGCCAGCCGGACCTCAGTGGGGAGATCGTTCCACAATCAGGAGGCTACTACGAAGAAGGCCCTCTCCTTTGCTGCCATCCTCCAAGCCTCCCTCTGAGAGGAGACACTCGGAGGAGGCCTCAGATGATGAATATAGTATATGGGTAGGTTCACACCAGGAGAGGTGCCCTGTCAGGTTTTGTGGTCCTGAACCATGTAAGGATTTATAGGTCAAAACCAGGACCTTGAATTGGGCATGGACACCTATAGGCAGCCAATGCAAACAAGTTAGAATTGGTGTTATATGTTCAATACATCCTGGTCCCTTCTATCAATCTGGCTGCTGCATTTTGCACAAGGTGCAGCTTTCAACCCATCTTCGAAGGCAGCCCCACTTAGAGCACACTGCGGTAATCTACCTTGGAGGTTACCAGAGCATAGACTTCTGAAGCCACGTTATCCCTCTCCGGTTAGCTAGGCTTCTTTTTTTGAGCAAGGTTGTTTGCAGGTTTGTCATGTTACAGACAAAAAAAAATCCATACTAATAATTTCCCCCTATACACTGTGTTCTGAATAGCATTTTTTTTAAGTATTAAATGGCGACACACAATATTTATCTATGCCTTTTAGGGAAAGAACACAATGTGAGAGCCAAGAAATTCTTTAAGAATAGGACCGAATCCAGTACTTTTACAGCACAACCCTTCGCATGACTACACAGAAGTCCCACTGAGTTCAATGGGATTTATTTCCAAGTAGGGGGGTATAGGATTGTAGCCCTATGGTCTGTCAGTTCAGATTCCCATGGAAATCTACTGTGCATAGCAGTTATTTGTGTTAGTTTATAGCTACCTTATTGGTGCTTAGGGTAGAAAACAAAAATTTATCAACTATATATTTCTAACAATGAAGGGTCTGATGAAGTGGACTTTAATCCATGAAAGCTTATGCCACAATAAATGTGTTACTTTAAGGTACCACAAGACTCTTTCCAGAGGGGTAGCCATGTTTGTTGCAGCAAAAACAACAAAGTCTTGTGACACCTTAAAGACTATAAATAAATTTGTTGGTCTTTAGGATGCTAGACTGTTGTTTTTGACAAGACTGTATTGGTTTTGCTGCAACAGACAAACATGGTTACCTCTCTGGGCATTTTTAAAAATCGCTCATTGTTGCCAAATCCTAGTATTTCCTTCATAGTGACACTTTTCCATAAGAGGCTTTTCTAGATATTCCTTGACATTTGACACCTCATGCTGAGGTTTCTTAGCAATGCACATACTTACCTATCCTCCTTTTTCTGTTATCCAGTTCCATGTCCAGCAGGTGTCCAGCCAAAAACATATTACAGAGCACAAAATAGATTTATTTGCCTGAATCTAGCCAAACAGTTGTTTATTGTGGAATTACTTTTCCCTTCTGGTGAATTTCATTTAAAAACACTACACTGAAAAGTAAATAAGACTAAAGTTAAAAAAATCACAACAGTAATTTCAGTCCTTCCCCTTTAAATATCTACTTGTTTCCTAGCAGGAAATTCATTAGATACCAGATACAGGTTCATAATTATTAGAGAAAATGTGGTGACAAGTTGAACATTTTTTAGTCTGCATAAGAAAGATCTTAAAGCAGTAAGAGATACAAAGCCGGTGTTTTAAGAGGGCTTTTATGTGATTATTACATTATCATCATAGTAATAATAATACCAGGGAGCGGGGAGAAGCGCCAATCCCCTTCAGATGGTTAATGCTTGGTTATATTTCTTTGAACTGCCTATGCAGCTAAATAGGTGGATTGCGTTATGGTCCAAAGACTCCTCTGGATGACTTCATAGACTTGTCACTCTCAGAACTGTTCTGGTGTGACACTAAACACGCATGAGAGAGAATATACCAGCCAGTATTTCACTAAGTGTCCTCTCTGGTTTGGCTGATGCTCCCCCAACCTGTCTTTACAACCAAGAGTCAGGGGGTATTTGTATGCCCACAAACAGTCTGGGGTTGACTGATTTATGTCCATGCACAGCCTTTGCTCTATACTCATATCTTTGCAACTCAGTGTTCTTCAAACACCCCTTCACTTATGTGTGAGGCTTCATCATGTTCCAGTGAGTATTTAAGACTGTAATGGTTGGTAAGGTTGACAGTTGCATCCTGAGATAGAACCTGAGTCCTAAATTGCTGCAGATGAATGTTCTGCATCTTCTCCTGCTGCCATCCAGTGATGATCATAAAGGGAGGAAGGTCAATCAAAGAGTCAGCAGAGGCAGGTTTGCCCCATTTAAGGCCCTCGCTTATGCAGAGATATCTCGTGGCCCATGCAGTCATAAGGAGATAATGATTACACTATGAAGGTCTATAAATGCCTTTATGGCACTGGACATAAACCGGGTCAGTCAGCTTCTGTGGTCTCCTCAACTCCCTTCCCCTGTTATCTCCTCAACTGACCTCTTTCTTCTTCCATCACAGTGAAAGTGCAAGGTGCAGTTCTGCAGTGACCAAACCAAGCTTTTAAAGGTACAGCTTCCTATGCTGGTTTGCAACATGAGTGGTTGGCAAGTGCTTGAGCCATCCAAGGCAAAATCAGGAGCAGTTAAACAAGGAGATTTATTGAAGAAAACATATGTTCAGTCATATAAAAAAGAAATAACAATTTTCATTCTAGCTGCCTAATATACTAAAAGCACAGATCAGCCTTCCCCAACCTGTTACCCTCCAGATGTGTTGGACTACAATTCCCAGCATGGTTGGCTGGGGGATGCTGGGAGTTATAGTCCAATACATTTGCAGGGCACCAGGTTAGGGAAGGGTGGTATAGATGGTAATAGCAGGAGATGTGCCACAGGAGATTTATAGAGGCAAGGAGGAAGAGGAATGAATAGAAACTATGACTCCTTCATCCCCTGATCCCAAGATGTCTTGGCTGACATCCTCAGACATCAATGGCGCCTCCCCAGAAAGTGAGATTGCTGATTTCACCACCATTAAGGAAGGGCTGTAGCACAGTGCCAGAGCCCCTGCTTTGCATGCAGAAGGTCCCAGGTTCAATCCCCAGGATCTCCAGATAGAGCTCGGAAAAACTTCTGTCCAGTGGGGGCTGGTGGCTCCTATTTCAGTGGGGTACAGCGCTAAAGCCTTTGATTGTGTGGATCACAACAAACTCTGGTAAATTCTTATGAGATTGGAGTACCAGACCACCTTACCTGTCTCCTGAGAAACCTGTACGAGGGTCAAGAAGCAACAGTAAGAACTGGACATGGAACAACCGATTGGTTCAAAATTGGGAAAGGAGTACGACAAGGCTGCATATTGTCACCCTGCTTATTTAACTTATATGCAGAGTACATCATGAGAAACGTCGGGTTGGATGAATCACAGGTCGGAATTAAGATTGCCGGGAGAATTATCAACACCTCAGATACGCAGACGATACCACCCTAATGGCAGAAAGCAAAGAGGATCTAAAGAGCCTCTTGAGGGTGAAAGTGGAGAGTGCAAAAGCTGGTTTGAAACTCAACATTAAAAAAACCAAGATCATGGCATCTGGCCCCATCGCTTCCTGGCATATAGAAGGGGAAGAAATGGAAGCAGTGACAGATTTTATTTTCTTGGGCTCCAAGATCACTGCAGACGGTGACTGTAGCCATGAAATTAAAAGACGCTTGCTCCTTGGGAGGAAAGCTATGGCACACCTAGACAGCATAGTAAGAAGCAGAGACATCACCTTGCCCACAAAGGTTCATATAATCAAAGCTATGGTTTTCCCAGTAGCAACGTATGGCTGTGAGAGCTGGACTATAAGGAAGGCTGAGCGCCGAAGAATTGATGCTTTCGAACTGTGGTGCTGGAGAAGACTCTTACAAGTCCCCTGGACTACAAGGAGGTCAAATCAGTCAATCCTAAAGGAAATCAACCTTGAGTGCTCATTGGAAGGACAGATACTGAAGCTGAAGCTGAAATATTTTGGCCACCTAATGCGAAGAGAAAAGTCCCTGGAAAAGACCCTGCTGCTGGGAAAGATTGAAGGCAAAAGGAGAAGGGGACAGTAGAGGATGAGATGGCTAGATAGCATCACTGATGCAATGAATATGAACTTGAGCACACTCCGGGAGAGAGCGGAGGACAGGAAGGCCTGGCGTGCTATGGTCCATGGGGTCACGAAGAGTCAGACACGACTTAATGACTGAACAACAACGGCATCCACTCTGGGTTTCAGTCAGAACCACTCAGAACTCTAAAGGACTTATCCAAAGTGCTGAACCCTATCCCCAAATGGGTTCAGCACCTTGGATAGCTCAAGAGTTCTGACTGAAGCCCAGAGCAGATTCACAGCCCCACTGAAATAGGAGCCACCAGCCTCCACTGCTTCGGTCTGAAACCCTGGAGAGCCACTACCAGTCAGTACAGATGAATACCGTGATAAATGGGCCAAAAGTATGACTCGGTATAAGGCAGCTTCCTATATTTCATCACGCTGGACCGAGAGGCAGCAGGAAACATCATAGCCCCATTGGAGCACATGATGGAGGAACAGAGTGCAGCCCCTTAATTGAGAACAGAGCTCCTCCAGGAAGGCAGGGCCTAGGATTCACAGTTTTTCTGCTCAACTAATTCAGCCCGAAGTAGGCTACAGATCAGCACAGGAGCAACCCTCCATATTATTCACTCCCCAGCCCAGGTTGTCAACTCGGACTTATCTCAGACTCTCTTGGCATGCTCACCAATGTGCTAACTTTGGACTTCTGTTCTAGCCTATTACTTCTCTCTGGTGAGCTCTGCATCTAATCCCAACTGGGACTGAAGATACTTCCCATCTGACCCTTCTGCACCCAAGCAGTGGCTCCATTGCAGTCATCAGACAAAAGAGAAGGCCCTGCTCCTTTGAGTTTAACAGCCACTCAGCATTTTGACACTAAACATTATGGAAACAGATGTAATATGTGTTGAATCCTTTTTGCATATTCTCCCCATGCCAGTGCTCCCAATTTGGCAAAATATATTCAGTAAACTACAAATGGTTTCTGCATACATTATGAATTAAACTGCTGGCTCATTGGGGAAACATAGAAGCTGCCCTCATCTGATGAGAACACATAGCTCAATTCAATATTTCATTTATCTGACAGGTTTTCAACTCTTTCTTTTAATATTTTACAAGAACCATTTGACAATGGGCTACTGCTCAGAACTGCTGTATTAATGCTAAAATCCCAAAGGGAAACATGATTCCAATATAAAGCATTCCCTCAAGGACCCCTGGCAGACACAGAAGGGAGAAGAATTTCTTGATGTATAAAGGCACTGTCACCACTGTCAAAGAAAGCTAGCGCAACAAGTGAACCACAAATATGAGCAAATTGCTTCCTCCTTAACATCAAAACAGCTGTACTTTGGGCAATAGAAATCTAGCACAATCACCCATGACAGGATGGCTAAAATGTAGCGATATTTTTCAAAAATGTTTTTACACTTCAAATGAAGTCCTACACTTCTCCAGAATATATAGGCCTGGATCCTAGCAAGGCATCTGTGGATGGAAGGGCTTCTTTCATTCACAGTAAAAACTGAGATTCAGTAGAGGATGCCAGTTGAAGGGGGAGAGGCAATTCTTGCTGCTTCCCCCTCCTTCTGCAAGCCCTCCTTCCACTGTTCCAGAGGGTCCCGCAGCCCTATGGAGGATATTTGTGGTGGCACCAGGGACTTCTGTAGAAAAGGGGAAAACATGGAAGTTGTCACCTGCCTTCCACTGGGAGTGTCCTCTGAGTGGAAGCAAACTGAGGATACCAGCCATTGTATAGAAAAAGCCTGCATACAAGACATCAGGAAATACTTCCACCAAAGCAGCAAAACAGTTAAAAAAAAATAAACTTTTCAAACAAATCATAAATGCAAGGTTTTGTTTTTCCTCTTAAAAATAATTTTAGAGTATTCACAATTATTTCTTCAAGTACACCTGAAGTATCAAGTTACAATAAAATAGTTTTAAGGATGATACACCAATAATTGAAATGAAATTCTGAGTCAGAGCCTATTTTTGATGCTCTTCTAATCTTTAAACTGCTCAGTTGAGTGGTAAGTTGGACAGCTGTGAGAAGCATGTGATGTAAATACTACATAATGTATATGATAGAATAGTTGGACAAAAGGAGAAAGCTGGAATGTGTAGACTTTGAATGATTTTATTTTGAATGCCTAATTCGGCAATCCTAAGCATACATACCGGATACAAGCCTCACTGAACTCAGTGGGACTTACTTCTGAGTAAACAAATACAGGATCAGTCTGTACATTAAGCCTCTCCAAATGTTTTAACAGATGTTACTCAATGTTTTGGATTGAATGACACCACCATAACATTACGATCTTCCCTCTTCCTATTTAGTTTGCTATAGCAAACTTCAAAATTAAATATATTCCCTGTTCTGCTTAAGGCTGCTGCAGTCTATACACACCTACCTGACACTAAGTCCAACTGAAGTCAACTCAGCTTACTTCTGAGTAGACATGTGTAGATTGTGCTATTAGTCACAATGAACTCAATGGGACTTATCTCTGAGTAGATATGCATAGAACTGTGCTGCATATCTATGAAAATGAACATGGGCATTTTTTAAAAAGGCACTTAGACATGGGTGGCTTAAATGAGTTGAACGGGGCTTAGGCATGCTGAATATATGCTACAAATTCAAACATTCAGGCATGAAAGTCCTTTCTTTAACTTGTTTTCAAGCTTCAACCTTTCTTTCTGCAATAAGTAAAGCAAAGCTACAGAATCTGCAACCATTTGCATCTAAGGAAGAGATGTTTTGCTTTGGTGATATAGTTAATGAGTCTAAAAATATTCAGTATAATAATTCTGTCAAAGCCCCCACAGTCTCCTCAATGAGCAGAAGCCTGCAGGATTCCAATGGGGAGCCAAATAATGAGCTCTCAGCATTCGCTTCCACACCGTCCAGGCGAAATATACTTGGGCCTCTATGGTTCCACATCATTAGCAACATGAAACAAAGACACATGCTTGACTTTAATAAGTGACTAAAGTTGCTGGGTTATTAGGCTGTTACTGCACATAAACTCCATTTCAGTATGACAAACCAGTTCCTTGCAAACAAAGAAGGAGGGAGTGGCGGGGGGTGAGGAGGAAAGTGAGCTTTTGCAAACAGCATTTGGTATAATTTAATGTGTAAACAATTGAACAAGAGTTGAAAGACGACACAGGAAGTGATGGGTTTCTGACACAGAATCTCATGGGCATGCCACAGACTGCAGTGGTCTCGCTGCAGGAGAGACTGGCTACAGTGGGCTGCAGTGATCAGATCATGGGCATATATGACTGAGTTTTAGTTGATATGCTTGCAAGACAGGAAGTGAACAAGCTCATCCCCACTGGGAAAGGGTTAGACATGATTAGCTTGGGCATAACCAAACAGATCAATGAGATGATGCCAGGTTTCCAGCAAAAATAATTAAAAGGGGAAATGTGCATGATTTGTTTCTTCTTCCCCTCATACCAAAAATACCTTAGACTACATCTATTTTTTTATTTAGATAAATGAAACAATGTTTCATAATTTAACAAACAGTGCATTCTGTTAGTGTTGGCCTTTCCTTTGCTCAGTTTTTAATTCTAACTACATCAGCACAAAAGTGTGGATTTTCAGCTTTTCTGTCAACACAAAAATGTCAAAACATTATAAGCTATATTTGACATAAATTGGCTTTATTTAGGAACGTGTGGTTCAATGTGCTGAATTTTTTTTTTAGCCCTCTCCACTTGTAATGAAATTATTGTATGAATATGGAAGGTGTATATTACAAAACTGACTATAGGTTGGGTCTTAACTTAGCCTTCAATGGAAGGCTTTGATCCAGCAAAGGATTCCCCTAGCGGAAGGGGAGGCAATTTTTCCTTATTCTGCCTCCCCCTGCAGACTCCCCCCTCCATTCCATAGGGGGCCCCCAACCCTCTGCAGCAAATTTTCAGAGCATGCAAAGAGCTGGAGAAAGAAAGGGGAATTGGCAAAAGTCACCTTCCCCCTTTTGCCAGTGGAAAGGTCCCTTGAGCAGAATGCCGCTTCAGGGTTGGAAGCAAAGCCTGGATCCAAGACTATGCAAGCAGAAACAGACTTGTGTGTATGGACGTTGTGTTATACACATGTTTAATACCATTTTCAAGTTGGTATACAAAAGATGTTGCCTGTGTCATGGTCCCAGGTGTCATGCCGCCACTGGAGTCATCTTCAGAGAAGAAGCCAGAACTTTCAGAGCTAGTTGGCTCCTCAGAAGGCCCTGGCACTACTCAAGACAGTCCGGGACCCTCAGGGTGATGCTTTTGACTCTGCCTCCTGAAGAGGCAGAGAGCTCAGTTTCTGAGGCAGAGGTGGATGCTGGGCTACCACCTAGCCCCCGAGAATGGCAGGACCTTAAGATCCAGGCAAAGGAGTGCTTGCTTACCGAAGAGGATTTCTCATGGGTTGGGCTCTCTTCATGAGGAGGAGATCTGACAAGCCTCTATCATGATGCAGCTGAGCACTGGGTGGGACTCTAGTAGCTCTAGCTGTATTGACTCTCACTTGTACCTTGAGAACTGCTGAAAACAGTGTCTGATCTTCAGCTCTAGTCTTGGTGTCCTGTTTGCTTCCTGACCTTGCTGTGTGTTTGAACCCCTGTGCTACTGACCCCCTGGATTTCTACCTGACTCTGCTTTAGGACTGTGTTTTTATTTGATTGATCTCCTGGCTTTTGACTTTGGCTATATGCCTCAGACCTCGCTCCTGAAAAACCTTCCTGTGTCTGGTAAAACTCTACTTCACCATTTGCCTGCTAAATTGACTACTCTATTGTATACAACCCGTATTTGCTTAGCAAAAAGCCAGGACTCAGTTTAGAGCAGTACAGCCTGTGTTTTACATAGGCTGTGCAGTCAATGACTGCTGTCTACACAGCTTCCTAACAAAAGAATATTCATAATGGAATATGGACTTTTAAATGTTCATAAACACAGAAGAAAATTAAACTTGAATTAAACAGTCAAAGTGTTTCCATGCAATAACAAGATCCTTCCAAGTGATCTATCAAAAACTGCTGACCACTGCCCCCTGTGGTAAGCTGTATAACTATAGCTCTCTGGAAAGCCTCTCTGGTTCTGCCCATCCAGGCTGGCTATTGGTTCCTTCCTGGGAGGAAGGCTTCCTGTCTCATTGGTTTCTTGCTTGAGTGATAAGATGTGGCTGAGCTCTGGCATGTCTTGTTCTCTGGTCCTGCCTTATGGTTTGCCCTCTGATACTGATTGCATTTAAGTCCTAACTCCTGGCTCCCCCTCTGACCCTCCTAACTGATCTCTAGTCCTGAGTTTTGGCTCAATCCTCAGATCCTGACTTGCTCCAAGCTGCTGTCCATGGTGTTGTCCTGACATGATGTTCCAAATCCATTTCCTCTCCTAGTCTCTATCTAACTGTCCAGATATTTCCTCTCAGTTGAATCAAGGTTCTATAAAAAGAAATCACAAATGTCCATATTCCTTTGACATATTTTGATTTACATTTTCCCCAAAGCAATATGCAAAACCTGGCAATTTCAAATGTGCCAGAGATATATCTTTTTTTGGGGGAAAAAACCTGCTCCCACTTTGCTGGCATTGATGAATAAATACCACCAATAGAGCTCAAATTCTCAGAATTCTGTTGCCTAACTGCTTTATTTAGTCCATATATTTTTTAAGACCCTGGAATTTAATTTTTGCACCCACTGAATACTTTTATTTTTACCTTCTGAAAAAATATATGTATGAAAGCCTGAAGGGGAAATGATGGTCATTAATCTGACACAGGATGACTGACATTTCTTTTAAAAAATATAATAGCCAACATGGAACAGAATGAATTCTACTTATTTCATGACACTATGAGAACTTCTAATTGGCTGTTAATCGGCTGTATCTGTTTTCGGTTTCGTTGCAGAATTAAGATCAGAGCACTAGCACAAGGAGCGTTTCTTTTCCTGCTTTTCTGCTACATAAACTCTAGGTGGCACTGTGGTATAGCAGAATAGTGCAAATATACAAGTGAAAAAAGCAGTTTCTTTCATTTTCATAATTAAATGCCGCATTTTCCCTGCTCTAAAAAAACTCACTGAAAGTGCTCATTAGACACAGAAGCAAAACTGTATGTTCACAATGTCATCTAAAGAATCTGTAAACAATGATGAGTAGGGAATGATGAGTGCACGATACATGCCTTGTGTACAAAAGCCTGATAATTTTGAAGGGTTCCTTATTTTTAAAATACAGTCAAACAGAAAGAAAGGCTGGTTCACACAGTAAAAATCAACTACACAAACAAAATTTTGGCCAACCCTGAGGACATTACTGGTGTGGAAAATATAATGGGTGAACTCACCTGTCCATAGATACAGCTACAATAACCTGACAATGATTATCACAGTGATCAAAAGTACCAAATTACAGAGTATTGTTGGGTTTATTCCCCATGGATAGACCAATGCACACAATATATTCTCCATATGTGCCTGTGGTTGCAACACATTCATTTGATGGATTACATGGAGTTGTTTGTGTGAAGCAATTTTTATTGGAAAATTAAACTCTCTAATCTCTCATCAACTTTCATTTTGTCTGTCTAATGTGTGCAGCATCTTTCTAGCAGCTGATCTGGAAGGGTGAAACGTATCTATTGGTTTGTTTAGCATCTGGGAGTCTATCCATGGTGAGATAGGCAGTGAACTTTCTCTATATGCAGGGTGAACTTAAGGACTAGACCATGATCCTTTTCCCTACAGAGAGGGAGGCAGGAAAGAAGCATATAAATCCAAGGCCCACTCTTGCTCGATTTTGGTAGTAAAATCCTGCTGACCATGTAATGTCTGACCACTACCTATGCCAGGGGTGTTGAAGCTCTTCCAGCTTAAGGGCTGAATGCCATTTTGGAGAAGCTCTCAGGGATGCATTTCAATAGAGTTTTTTGAGAGTGTCAATAAACATGTAGACAGGGGTCATCCGGTAGACATTGTTTACTTGGACTTCCAAAAGGCTTTTGACAAAGTCCCTCACCAAAGACTCCCGATCAAACTTAGCAGTCATGGAATAAGAGGACAGGTCCTTTTATTGGATCAGTAACTGGTTAAAGAACAGAAAGCAGAGAGTAGGAATAAACTGTAAATTCTCCCAATGGAGGGAAGTAAATAGTGGGGTCCCACAGGGATCTGTATCAGGACCAATGCTTTTCAACCTGTTCATAAGTGATCTGGAATTAGGAGTGAGCAGTGAAGTGGCCAAGTTTGCAGATGACGCCAAATTATTTAGGGTGGTTAAAACAAAAAGGGATTGTGAAGAGCTCCAAAAGGATCTCTCCAAACTGAGAGAATGGGCATCTACATGCCAAATGCGGTTCAATGTAAGCAAGTGTAAAGCGATGCATGTTGGGACAAAAAATCCCAACTTCAAGTATATGCTGATGGGATCTGAGCTAGTGATGACTGTCCAGGAAAGAGATCTTGGGGTTGTGGTGGACAGCTCAATGAAGATGTCAACCCAGTGTGCAGCCGCTGTAAAAAAGGCAAACTCCATGTTAGGCATAATTAGAAAAGGGATTGAGAATAAAATTGCCAATATTATACTGCCCCTATACAAATCTATGGTGCGACCACACTTGGAATACTGTGTATAGTTCTGGTCAGCACATGTAAAAGAAGATATTGTAGAGCTAGAAAAGGTGCAGAAAAGGGCAACTAAAATGATCAAGGGGCTGGAGCCTCTCCCCTGTGAGAGAAGGTTACAAAAGCTGGGATTGTTTAGCTTGGAAAAATGGAAGGTAAGGGGAGACATGATAGAGGTCTACAAAATTATGCATGGTATGGAGAAGGTGGATAGGGAGACATTTTTCTCCCTCTCTCAAAGTACTAGAACCCAGGGTCATCCTATGAGGCTGATTGGTGGGAGATTCAGGACAGATAAAAGGAAGTACTTCTTCACACAGTGCATAGTTAAACTATGGAATTCGCTACCATGGGAAGTAGTGATGGCCACCAGTTTGGATAGCTTTAAAAGGGGATTAGACAAATTCCTGGATGAAAAGGCTATCAATGGCTACTAGTCTTGATGGCTATGTGCTACCTCCAGTACCAGAGGCAGTGAGCCTATTATTTATTTATTTATTACATTTCTATCCCGCCTTTTTTCCTCCTTAAGGAACCCAAGGCGGCTTACACAATCCTCCTCCTCCATTTTATCCTCACAACAACAACCCTGTGAGGTGGGTTGGGCTGAGAGTCTGTGACTGGCCCAAAGTCACCTAGTGAGTACACCAGTTGCTAGGGAACATGGGTAGGAAGGTGCTGTTGCACTCGTACCCTGCTTGTGGTTTCCTGGTCGACAGCTTGTTGGCCACTGTGTGAACAGAATGCTGGACTAGATGGACCCTTGGTCTGATCCAGCATGGCTCTTCTGATGTTCTTATGTAATAATGGGCAGGGCAAATGGCAAATAAAGTGGGGCCAAAAATACCAGCATATTTTAGCTTAAAGATCTTAATTGCCAGTAACTAAGCCTTAGGAGAGGCATTTCAACAATTTAGAATAGGGGGGGGGGAACCACCAATTGGTGGTTGGGGGGAAGAGAAGGGGGTGGGGCAATTTGGGGAACCCTGGGAGGCTAGATTGGGACTCCAGGCCTCAGGTTGGATTTAGCCCCCAGACCTCAAGTTCTGCACCCCTAACCTATGCCAAGTAAGCTTACACAGCTTGCAACCCACAAGGCAAGTATAGCCATGTATGATGACCAACAAAGGTCTTCATAAACCTCTTATTTTTGGCCATATCTGGGACGGCAAACCAGGAAGGTTGTCAAGCACCTGTAAGGCCACAATAAGTGGTGGGTTGGCTACGTTAAGGCTGAGGGGTCACAAATTGGGCAGGTTTGAATCACAATGCTGCTTCTCTAGCTTAGTTCCTCAGGATGAAAATTATTCTATATAATCTCTCTTGGAAGGGATTACCTTTTGCCAAAATCCTCTAGAATAGTCTTGCACATTTTTTGCGATCTTTAGGTTGGCCTAATAAAAGTATTACAGTAACATGGATTTTGGAATTTGGTGTAAGACCAACATGGCTACCATTGGTTTCTGTGTGAGTTGGAAGATACTGAATTTAACCATTCAACAATAGGGCCCTACACTGGAGGATGACAATTTTACACCACCTGAAGCTGGGCCTTTATACTCTGAGGGCTCATCTCTTCCAACTACTAGGTAAAGAGACTCAGTTTGACTTCTATTTACCGTTTACTCAGCACAATAGCTTTTAAAATGATTTCTAGCTTTGTTAATATAAAGACTGCTTATCTTCTCTCTGTTTCCACTGCCAAAAGAGCCTGTGTGCTTCGCCCAAGATGGAGACATTTCTGAATAAACAACTGGATTTTATATTTTCAAAAATGGAGGATCAAACATTTGACTTTCTTCCTCCCAGCAGCCCATCACATCATCAGCTAGAGCCTTATTTGAATGTCCACAGACCCTTCCTCCTCTATTCAATCTCAAGATCGTGATCATGCAGACACCATGAGTTCCACAAGGCAGCTTTTCCTTTTCTTCCTCTCCACCCCTCCACCCTGATGAAGAGATCTGGAGATTTCGAAAGCTTGCACACTTTTGTGTGATCTTTTCGTTGGCCTAATAAAGGTATTATACTAATATGGATTTTAGAATATTATTGAAATTCAGGCCTTTTGACAGATAATGAACTTCACTGTATGATAAATGCTAAAATTCTGGGTTCGTTTCAGTTCTTTCTTTCTTTCTTTCTTTCTTTCTAGGGTTGCTTTTCTGCTTATGCAGGTATCTTGCCCTGACAAAGCATATCTATTTACCTTTCTATGTCCCATGTATGGTGGTCATAAGAAAGAAAAATATTTATCATTTAAAAAACTATTACAATGTATTATGGTTATATCTAGAAAAGCTGAAACATACAATACAGCATGGAAAAGACAATAGTTTTAAAACTGAAAAATCAAAGTGGATGTGAATTTATGCAAAGCTTACTCTTCAAACAAATGTCTTCTAGGGAAGACTAAAAAAAATGTTTCAACAGCAATAGCTGAGATGGACTCTGTGTTGTAATAATTTCGATACACTTGACTAATGCAGTTATTTTCAATGAGGTTGGCACAATGCCCATAGCTGTGAGCAAACAAATACAGCAAGACAACCAGTTTAGTATCTTCCATTAATGCAACATGATTTTGCTCTGTCCAGGGGTATTTCTTGGACACTATGTTTTTGGTTTTTTTGTTCTTTTTTTTCTTACATTGATACATTAGTAAAATATTTGAATGCTTTTTGTTAGATTTACCAGTCTATTTTATATAAAATGCTGGTGAGGCACAAACGTTTTAATCAAATTAGTATGCAACATAAGGCAGCTGTGTATTCAAATGGGTTTTTAAGCAATTTGGTTGTTTTCTTTATAATAACAGGAAAGAACATTTTGATTTTGAAGGTGACAGAGGCAATATTACCAGAATTAAACAATCTGAATTAGCTTTTTCATGAAATGTAATATGTTTTATGCTTTTAGATGGGACGCTCCAGTGCTTTCAGATGAGCCTTTCACTGTCACAGTCAATGGCCAGGAACAGAATAAGCTCTGGAGGTAGGATTATCCTCAAATTTAATTTTTTTTAAAGGAGGCTAATGGCAAATGTTTCTAGCAAACTTTAGGTGCATCTGTGCTATAACTAGAGAACCAAGACAGGCTATTAAAAAGGAAAGAAAAGGGAGGGGGAAAAGAAAGTTAGATATTTTGCTTAGTTTCAAAGGATATGTAAAAGGGATGTAATCTCTTCATGCTGATCAACAGACAAACAGAATGCTTGCCTTGCATACATATTCCTAGATAGACAAGTGATATAAACAAATCTATTTGCAAAAAATGTAGAAAACATCAGAAATGGATATAGGATACATTTGCATATACCCTCAAGGTTTACTCCCACAGCAGCATTGCTGTAAAAACAGTATTATCTGCACCATGGGAGTAAGCTGTTGCTTAGGGATGGAGGTTGAATGGTGATTCCTTACAATACCCCATTCCCCCAGTGGGTATCCAGGCAGCCCCAGAACCCTAACTCTGTAAAGAGCAGCATAAGTGTATTTGGCCTATCTTTCCCAATGGTCAGGACAGGCAATGTTGAGGATCCATTCCTCTACTTATCTCCTACATTGCTGCTTGTCTTGACCACTAGTAGCAGGTAGCCAGCTGCCTCTTCCCATCAGCCAAAGCAAAGTGTGGCTCTGGATCTGTCTAAATTCTCAGCACACACCTTCCCATTCTGGCAAAAGCAGACTTTACCGAGTTGTAAGTTCCAAACCTGGATGCTAAATAGACCTATTGGTAAACCATCAGAGAACATACTATTTTGCTTTGAAGCTGTATATTTGGCTCAAGGATAAAGGGAACCTTGTAAGCTAAGCTAAGATGTTGTTCGCTGCAAGAATAATACTGCAAAGTCCTTTAAGAGATATTTACACTGTAGAAATATATCTCCATTTTCTCCTTTGTGTGGTGTAATAATAAATCCATTCTTGTCAAGCCCTCTGTGATCACAAAGAACAAAACTGGAATACACTTCATTATATTACCCAAGTGACTATGAACGTCTACCGCATTATACTTCTAACACCCACTGATGCTACTGAACCAGAGAGATGGCTCAAGCAGAGATAACTAGGGGCAGGTGGTGCCCCCCAAAAGTGAGAGTGCTCCATCATGTCCCCATGCAAGGCTTCTCCTATCAAATCTTCCTAGCTCCATCCAGCTAAAGCCCATCCTATCTACACCACCCGAGTTCCACCTATGCAAGGCCCTTGAATCAGCTACACAGGCCTTCTATGTTCTGAATATGAGGTGCTAGGGTGAAACCACAGGGGAGCCTGGCATCCTCATTCTCTGCTTGTAAGCTTCCCAGAGGCCACTCTTGGAAACAGAGTGCTGGAATGGATGGAGACAACATGTCTGGTCAGAGTCCCAAACCCCTAATCTCCAAAATAATAGCATTCAAATCAAGATCTAAACAGCCTGGGCAAATATAAAAACACTTTTTCTTCTGGTGCCAGAAAGACAACAAAGTTGGTGCCAGGTGCATCACCCTGGACAGTGAGTTCCAGAGTTCGAGCACCGTAAGCAAAAAGGCCTTACTTCCAATCTTCATTTGCCTCAATGCCTGCAGTGACAGTTACTTATTTATTTCATGTATTTGTATCTTGTTATTTAGCTGAAAAGGCTCCAAGGGCAGCTTACATATGATCAATAAAAACAAGACAGTCCTTGCCTGCAGGCTTACAATAGAGAGTGCAAATAATCTATGATACTTCCAAATAAAAGTTGCATGGAAATAATCTAGTATAAATGTATCACAATGAATTATTTTCATCATATATCACATGTTACAGGTGCTCATCTCATATTGCATGTGTCATCATGGCCAGCCTTCCACAACTTTGTGCTCTCTAGATGTTTTGGACCAACTCCCATCAGCCCCAGCCAGCATAGCTAATGGTCAGGAATACTGGGACTTGTCATCCAAAACATTTGGAGGGCACCAGGTTGGGTAAGGCTGACCTAGGCACAAGGTTGCAGTCAAATATCCTAATCCTAAATTACCTTCTCCCTTAAGCACTTTCTCCCTTACCAACCTACCCGATCACTGAGGTCATCAGAAGATATGCTCTGGGTGGTTCCACATGGCCCAAGTGAAGTCCACCCAGAGAAGAGCCTTTAGTGTGGTGGCTCCCTTACTATGGAACTCCCTGCCTCTGGAGGTCAGGCAGGTGTCAACACTGGGTTGTTTAATGTATCTATATATTTAATTTATATGTATGCACCAAAAATGGTGCTCAAGGTAGCTAACAATAATAAAATACAGGTTAAAAACAACATCAGTAAAAGCATAACCAAAAAACAGATTGATATAACACCATGAAAAAGACAATAATAAAAGATATAGACAGCACCCAACCAATTAAAACCCCCTTCAGCAACAGATCAGCTTACACACGAAAGGCCTCCATCTCTTTCCCCGCCATCTCTTCCTTCCTCCATTATGTTAGAAATATCCTTCTGCAAACTGAATAGGTTTGAAAGAAGATGGATTAACCATAAAACCCTACATCCTGCAATACTCTATTAAGCGTGCAATATGGTGGCATTGACGCCTGATGGACGGAGGGCTCCAACACCACTCCAGCCATCCAACAGCTGTGCTGGGTGGGAGGGACGGCAGAGGCTTTTACAGCCTTGCCATCTTCCTTTGCAATGACTTTTGCTAGAGGGAGGGAGGAAGTCATTTTCTCTATATAAAGCAACTCTGCTGTAAGTCACACCAACAAATAGGAAGCTGTCTTACACTGAGCCAGACAATTGGTCCATTTAGCTCAATATAGTCTGTACTGACTGGTAGCGGCTCTCCAGTTTTTCAGATGAAGTCTTTCCCAACCTAACGAACCTGGGACTTTTTGCATGGAAAGCATTTGCCCTTTCCCATATAATCTAACAGCTGCTTCTAGCACAGCCTATTTACTCCACACACAACACACCCTTCCTCTATCATTTTGGAAGCTACATATCTGAAATCATATTGGGAAACCATACTATCATCATGTAGTCTTTAGACCATGTCATCATCATCATCTATGAAACTCTGCCTGTCAATCAGGTATGAATTGTAAGATTTCCTACAGTTGTAAGAGCCAACAACTATCCGTTTCAGAGCAACTTCTCCAGTCAAGTGTATATTTTAATCAGAGACTGACTAGAATAACGTATTTTTATATATTCCAACCGTTTTAAAATATCAGCCCTCAATCTCATCTGAGAACTGTCCATATGGTTCTACATTCCCAAGATATATGTGTGTTGACAGAATACACACTCCAGAATTTCTAACAAGCACTGGTCTGTAAGATCATGAAAAGATGCTATGACTTTACTTATCTTTCTGGCAGATCAAAACATAGTGTCCTCAAAGCACAGCAAATATGATCAATAACCCTCTTGGTGTTGAATTTTACATTTTATCACTTGCTCATATAAATCAGGAGCTGGCAAAGTAAGACAAGTGGCCTGATTGTGGCTCCTAAAATGCTTTTCCATCACCCTCCAGCCTAAGATAGTATCCTGAGTGCACCAGTACATATTTAGCTGAAAAGTTTAAATTCCTAATTCTCAAGTGCTAGTTTGAAAACACCAAGGCAACAAGTTCAAAAGACTCAGGACTCACACATTACAAGCACATGTAAAATGATGCACGTTGGGGTAAAAAGCCCCTAAATTCACATATATACTGATGGGTCTGAGCTGGCAGTAATAGATGAAGCAAGCAGGGATGTTAGAGAATTCCGCCACGGACTCTGGGGGGCTGGATTCTAAAGAATCCAGCCTCATTGGAGTCTGTGGCGGAATGGAGCACTCCCCCCTGCCACCCCGCAAAATTTTCCCAGGACGGACCCAACCTGACGTCGGCCGGCCCGGTCTGTCCGCTGCCCCGGTCTGCGGCCGCAAATGACTGCCCCGGATTGCGGCCGCCATTTCCCTCCCTACTTTAGCCGTGATAGGCTATGTAAGTATTTACATAGCCTATCACGGCAAAGAGCAGGGACACAAATGGCAGCCGCTATGCCATTGGCATCCCTGCGTCAACTGTGATAGGCTACGTATGTATTTATGTAGCCTATCACAAAAAGAGCAAGGACACAAATGGTGTAGCAGGTGCCATTTGCATCCCTGCTATTTGCCGTGATAGGCTACGTAAATATATACGTAGCCTATCACGGCTAACACAGGGTTGCAAATGGCACCCGCTACGCTGAACGCCATTTGCTGCCGCAGCCTAGCAGCAGACGGAAGTCCGACTGTGGGTGGGCCCGGCCGGCAGCTCTGTGGACTTGCTGCGGAGTGGAGCCAGCTAGTGAGGATTCCGGGGGGAGGGATGGATCGCCTCCCCCCCACTGTGGACGCCCCGGACCAGAACGGGTTAAGTAATCCGCCCATCCCTAGAAGCAAGGGAGCCTGCGTTTGAGGTGGACAGCTCAACTGAAGAAAAGCAAATTCCATGCCAGGATTCATTAGGAAAGGAATTGAAAATAAAACTTCCAATATCATAATGCCTTTATACAAATCTGTGGTGCGACCACACTTGGAATACTGTATACAGTTCTGCTCACTGCACTCAAAATGGTTATTGTAGAGCTGGAGAATGTACAGAAAATGGAAAGCAAAATGATCAAGGAGCTGGAGCAACTCCCCTATGAAGAAAGGTTACAACATTTTGGACTTTTTACATTAAAAGAAGGTGTGTGAGGGGAGAGGGGCATGATAGAGGTGTATAAAATTATACATGGTAAGGAGGAAGTGGATATGGGGAAGTTTTTCTTGCTTTCATATAATACTAGAACCTAGGGTGGATTTAGGATGGATAAAGGGAAGTACTTCTTTACCCAGTACATAGGCGAACTGTGGAATCCACTACCTCAAGATGTAGTAATGGCAACCACCTTGGATAGCTTTAAAAGGGGATTAAACAAATTAACGGAGGATAAAGCCATAAATGGCTACTAGTCAGGATGGCTTCACAGTTCTGTTAATTGAAATAGGTAAAAACCTACCACTAATGTAATGTGCTATGAGTCTCAAACTGGGGAATTAGGCATCAGAGCCTGTGCTCTTTCTCTACCACCAGACAGCTTACAGACAGAGTGAATTGCTGTCCTGATGTCTGCTGCTCTGCAGCACCACCAGTACAGTTGGCCAGAGGAGGTATTGCCACTTTCAACGCAGCAGAATGTGATCTGAGGTGCCAATAGAGTTCCAGCTGGCCGCTCCTAACTGCTGACCCTGGCCTGGGTCTTCAGTCTGAGAAACTCATTGCTCAGTGCATGTTGAGCTGCTACAGACTACCTAAAAACCTTGCCTGTGCCTGGTGAATCACTTGCTGGCTGGCTCACCTGCCTGCTCACCTGCCTCCTTCCTGACCACCAGCCCAGGAAAGAAGGAAGGTGATATGAATGAAGATTCAGAGTTGGTTCAGATCCAAAAAGCTCTGGGCTAACTGCTGTTCTTCTGACTTGCAAGTTCGCCAGTGTGTTCACAAGTTCTTTGTGATGTCCTGTTACTCTATTTACATCCTTTTAGTAAAGTTCAACTGTCTTCAATTCTTTGGACTTGCACTGAATTCACTGATAAATAGGAGAACTTCTTTAAAAATGATTAAGACTAATAATACCAATTTTTATATTTATGTTTTTACTAGTACTCATTCAAAACTGACCCGTTATGATGAAGAAATTGATTTTCCCTACAAGTTTTGGGATCATGATGAAAATGGAGAGAGCGTTTTCAGCTGTGGCGCCCTGGTTATGGAGCATCCTCACCTGGGAGGCTTACCTGGTGCTAGCATCTCTTAGGCATCAGGCAAAACCCTTTTTATTCACGCAGGTTTGTAAGTCCTTTTAAGTACTGTTGACTGCTTTTATGTGGAAGGCCTGGATGTCTTGCTGGGTAATGACTTTTGGATAGGGAGGGAGAATTCAAATCAGTTCATGCATTACAATAGGTATTTAGCTTTCCAAACCCAAATAACAGGCAGTTTTTCCACTGTAAACCTCACATACATTTTTGGACTGGCTGCCTGTGCAGCATCTGCACTTCCAGAGCTCCTGGAAGATTTGACTGGGTTACTGGACCTGCAAAAGTGAGTGGGCTATTCATATTGGTGGTTCACAGATTTTAGATGGACACCATCATACCTGCAAAAGGAATGGAATAGGGTGTTGGAATGCCCTATTCAACCTAAGCAGTGGTCCACAGCACTCCTCCCTTGACCTGAGCATGTGTCTTATCCCTCAGCAACTAATGTTCCAGATTTATTGGACACCACAGAGGCTCCATGGCAAGCTGTTATCTCCATCCCTGGGGTGTTGATGATGAGGGACAGAGGCTGGGTTTTTCCAATTTAAACGTCACATACATTTTTGGACAAGCTGCCTGTGTCCAGACTGGTTGCATGTGGCGCTGCCTAGTTATAAGCCTCCTTTGGGCTGAGGACTTGGTAATCATTAATCTAGCCCTGGAAACTTCACTACATTTCAAAGACATGCCTATTTTGTTGGATTACATTCCCACCATTTGGAATTAACCACTGGGCCATGAACTATGGCAAAGATGTAGAACCTCAGGACTGGGTGCCAAATCCAGCCCTCCTAGGCTCCCAATCTGGCCCACTGGGGTTCCCCAGATGGCCATGGCCCTTTCCACCCCACTTCCCCTGATCACCAATTGTCTGGTGGTTTCCTGGCTTTTGTGCAGTTTTTCCCTACTCTAAAAGGGTGCAATGTCCATCCTAAGACTTAATTACCAGCAGGAAAAGCTTAAAGCAAAAATATGTTGGGCTTTTTGTGCTTTGGCCCCACCCCTTTTGCCCCACCCAACTCGGGAATGCAGCCCTCAAGAGCTTCTCTGAAACGGAATTTGGCCCTGGGGCTGAAAGAGGTTCAACGCCCCTGAACTATGGGGCCATGGGTGCAATAGGGTAAGACAGATGGATGATGCTTCAACACTAGGGATGGCGGAGAATTTCTCCCCGAATCTTCGGGGGGCTGAGCGCCAACGCATTCGGCCCCCCGAAATCGGCGGTGAAATTCTCCGCCCCCCGCCCCCCCCAGGACGGGACTTACCTTTGGCGAATGTCCCTCTCGGCGGCGGGTCCCGGCGGCGGTTCGGCGGCGGTTCATCGCAGGCGGGGGCGGCGGCCGGTCTCCCGACCGGCTGCTGCCGCCGCCATTGCAAAAAAAAAACCCCTAAAGTAAAAAAACACACACACACCCGTGCATAGGCTACGTAACGATTTACGTAGCCTATCACGGCTAGATTTCCAAAGTCAGCCGTGATAGGCTACGTAAATCTTCACGTAGCCTATCACGGGTGACTTTGAAAAAAAAAAGCGCGTATGCAAATGGCAGCGGCTCATGGGCGCCGCCATATGCGTTCCTTATTTTGGCACGTCTAGTCTACGTAAAGATTTATGTAGACTACGGCGAAAATAAGGGCACACTATTTGCGTTGCCCTTATTTTCGCCGTAGTCTACGTAAATCTTTACGTAGACTAGACGTGCCAAAATAAGGAATGCAAATGGCGGCGCCCATGGGCTGCCGCCATTTGCGTACACGCTTTTTTTTTCTTTTCCCAAACTCACCCGTGATAGGCTACGTGACGATTTACGTAGCCTATCACGGCTGACTTTGGAAATCTAGCCGTGATAGGCTACGTAAATCGTCATGTAGCCTATCACGGGGTCTTTTTTTTTTTTTACTTTTTGTTTCGCGGCCGGGGAGATGGGGCGCTTCTCCCTGGCCTGAATTTCGGCCGGGCGAGGCGGGAAGCCTCCCCCCCGGCCTGAATTTTGGCTGGGCGAGGCGGGAAGCCTCCCCCCCTTCGCCTGAACTTCGGGGGGAAAAGCGAAGTGCCTCCCCCCCACCGCGAAGCCAAGCTGCGAAAAGGTAAGTGACTTTCGTACATCCCTATTCAACACTAGAAGGAGAAGACCTCACTTTCCATATAACAGTGCATTAGCAATTTGCACTCCCTGTCCTTAACTGAACTGGTAATGTATCAATGTGAGTGCGAATAAGATATACAAACGAACATTTGGTCAGCTTTTCTTGAGACTTATGCATCATAGTTGGCAGTCCAGTATATTTGTCTTTCCAGTTTATATGGTCAAAACACCTTAATCCATCTCCTACATGTTCTCCTTCCTATTTTAATTATCCCTTTTTACTTTTTATTTGAATTTCACTTTATTGGTAGTGTAGAAAGTCACTTAGTTAGTAAGGTGCCACAGGACCCTTTGTTGCATGTAGGTTCTGAAAGTTACTGTACCCCAATCCAGCAAGGAGCTATGTGTAACTGACTTCACTCATTTTAGTGGGCTAACACTGTGTTGGATTGTGGCTGATGTGCACTTTGCTCAAGACCATATGCACCATATGGTTTGTAGTATTTAAGTTGCAGAAACATTAGTATAGGAGCATACATAGCTCAAAGTTACATTGTAGTATTTTAGCTGAGTTTTTTAAAGTTATAAATATTTATATTCCATGCTTTCTACACATATTACTGGCTTACAGAAAAAATCATAAAACAATATAAAATAATAATCAAATAATCTAACAGCAGCACACCCTGAACAACAGGAAGAAAGAATAAAGAGCAGTAAGCAGTGCCATAAAATGCACTTGCAAACAGGGTTGTTTTAACTTGCCATCTGAATGCGCTAGATGAGGTGAATTGCCAGATCTCCCAGGGTAGAGAATTCCATAAACCAGGTGTTGCTGATGAGAATATCTGATCCTGCATCCCTGTCCTCCACACCTCAGTGACCTCACAAGGTGGAGGGACATGTAACAGGCTCTCTCTCTCTGACCACAGAATGCAGACAGATTCATGCAGGAGCAGACAATCCTTCGGTGACCTGGTCCCAAACATTTAGGACTTAAGAATTAAAACCAGACCCTTGAATTGGACCCTGAAACAAAGTGGGAACCAATGAATCTGATATAGTGTTGATGTATGGCGGGCATATAAATCGACTCCTGTCAGCAGCTGCCTTGAGAGGAAAAGTAAAGAAGATTAGATGTGGTGATTTGATGGGAGAAGGATTTTAAGGAATATAGTATGAAAGTACAGAATGAACTTTGGAGGATGGGGCAATAGTAGTAGTTGCAACAAAAATGCCTAGGCATGGCTCCTGCCTGGCTGCACCCCTATAGCACCCTGAGGGAGGGGTCTGTTCAGTCCATTCCCCTGAGGGCGGGCTACCCTATGGCAGTGGGAGGGGACGGGCATATAACTGGGTCCCTCAGTGTACTAATCTCCGCTGGCTTGAAACTGCAAAGCTACTGTATGTGCTGGATAGGGAAGTCTGTCCCTAGTGGCTGAAGATGTTACTGCAGGCTTCAACCACATGGACCCTTTTAAATTAATTTCAATGAATCAATGCATTTAAAAACAGAATAATGGTGAGGTGCATACCCCTAGGGCTCTGTTATTATGCATGCTGTGTTTCAGGTGCCTAGGTTTCACAGTCTTGGCACTATGGTGCCATCAGATAGATAACCATTATTGTTGTTGTTGTTGTTGTTGTTGTTGTCAGTAGTGGGAGATGGCTCAAGTAGAGTTTCTTTTCTAATATAGTCAAGGATAGAATTAGACCACAGGATACAATTAAGTATGGATTCATCTATGCAATGATACAGGAGAGTCACTGTATTAAGATAAATTCTTTTCTGTATAAAAAGTGGAATGAAGGTGAATTTTGGTTTATTTAACCCTTCTTTACATTCTACATGTGCAACAAATGTGCAGCACTATCCTATGCATGTCTACAGAGAAGTGAGCCCCACTGACTTCAAGTTAACTTACCCCCAGAAAGGTGTGTATAGTATTGCACGCTAAGGGTGTTACCCAGCTGTTTTAAAAACTTCAAAGTTCCCTTTATTTTACAAGGACTGAATGTTCAAAGGAAATTATTTGTAGAAAATAACCGAGAAAGGGGCCCAGTTTTACTAGTTCTCTGGATTAATGTATAATTACATTTTTTCAGAGTTGTGTATGTCATGATGACTAGCAGTTTCTCCACAGTCTTTAAGAGCTCAATCGTATGCATGTTTAGACAGAAAAAAAGTCCTACAACTCCCAGCATTCCCCAGCCAGCATGGCTGGGACATGCTTGGAATTTTAGGACTTTTTTTCTGTCTAAACATGCATAGGATTGTGCTCTAAATGATCTTTTCCACTTTGATCATTGCCACAGTTTAGGAAACTTTTGATAAAATATGTATACAACCACTTTGGATGATTTTTCTGGTTGAAAAGTGGTTTGTAAGTATTGGGAAAAAAATAGAAAAAATACAAGATCACTGCCTGTTATCTCTGTTCAGGCACAACCAGCTCACTTCAACCAGATCTTAAAGAAAAGCAGATATGGGGGAAACTTGAACTTAGGAGTATCTTGCCTTACCCATTTCAAAGCTTTTAAGAGCACTCAAGAAAACCAGTGTTTCAACCATTTTGATCTGACAGCCTTACTTTGTGCCCTTGTTTCTCCTGCTGCACTAGATATGGGAACTCAAACATCTCTCTGTGAGGAAGGTGTATAAAAGAAGCAGCACAGGGGACTTCTTATTTTTATTTGATGTTTGCTGACCAAAGTACTTCTTTGTGTTTAATTCTATAACCTTGGGACTGGAGAGCAGAAGGGAAGCACACTCTGGCTTCTGCCATCAGCCAGGGGAGGCTGCACCCCCAGCTTCCCAGGGAAAACTTCAAGCCAAGAAGAGACCGACCTGGCCCATCCACTGGCCAGAGAAGGAGCAGCTGCAGGGAGCTCACCTCCTTCTCCCTGCCAGAGGGAACACTCAGCTCCAACTGCCAGTTGCCCTGGGACTGCAGAAGCATGGGGAAAGAAAGCTGTGGTCCCACCCATTGGCATAGGAGCAAGAGCCACCAATTGCTATCCAAGCAGGAACACCAGCAAGGGAAAGGCAGCCTGGCCTGAAATGCATTTAAATGCTCACTTCTAGCTCACCACCTTGTTCTGGCCTTGAAGAATTGATCTCCCCCCCCCCCTTCCTTTTACCTCCACTTCCCTTCCCTTGTTCGTCTTGCCCTTTTTAGTTTGTAAGTCTGGTGGCAGGGCCTGTCTCTCTCTCTCTCTTTTTTTTATGTGAGCTGCTTTGGGAGACAACGATTATCTGTTAAGTGGGATAAAAATGCAGTAAGTAAATAAATAAGTAACTAATTTCATCAACTGGCCTGGGCATTTCTTTACTGGAAGAGAATGGTGGATGTCTGGAGTACTGACCTTCATGAAAAAAAATCAGGTGAAATCAGTGTTTAGTTTATAAAGTAATTTTAAACAGTTGGGCAAGAAGTGATAGGGCAGCAGATTCAGCACTGATGAGCACTACAATGAAGACACACAGCCCACTGTTGCCAGGCAGCTCTGGACTGTCACATGGATGCTAAGGTGGCCATGTGTCCTCTTTTACAGAGGACTATCCTCTATTTGAATGGCTGCCAGAGGACCATCCTCTATTTGAAGGGTTTGTCCTGTCCTGTTCTGCTTTAAAGAATCATAAGAGCTGTTGCCCATCAAGAGTTAGCACAGCAGACTGAACAGGCAGGCAGACAGGTCACCTGGTCACAGTCTTCCACAGTATGGTGATATGTGCTGTATTTCCATTTGAATTTTAATAATTATTTCTAAATTTGAATCTACACCATAAATAAGCATGCGCACACTTTATGCAAATTACTATTTTGTCTTTTTTGGTGGTGCATTTCCTCTTTTATCACAGTTCATAAGTGGTCCCCTTAATGGATACATTTTAGTTAACAGCAGAAGAAAAAAATGGCTCAGATTTAATAAGGGAGCTTTGAATGAAGATTGTTAAGTGCAACTTGGGAAAAATTACATTATATGCAGGAGCTAGAGAGGTTCTCCTGACTTACAAGGCTTTTTGTATCAAGCATACCAGTGCAGTCTTTTGATTCTAATATGAAACTATAGTAAGGATCGTTGCACTAATGCATGAAGATTTGTGATAATGTTGCAGAAATTTTACTATCAAAACTGAACTGCAGTGCAATGACTTTTGTTATCATCGTTTCTAATAACTACTCAGCAAGAACTGACCCTACATATGTTCTACGGCAAGAGTATGTCCACCACTCTGACAAAGCTAAAGCAGAGACGGCAAACAAAACATGTCAAAATTCACTGTGCTGTAATGATGCTGGAATTGATATAATCATTACCGCCAAGACTGGATTTGTACTCCTTTCTCCAGTATTACTTGTTCCTTGTCTCATTGTTCCTTCCTTTTTCTCCATTTTGTTCACTGTTTTTCCCTGTCTTCCCTCCTCCTATCTGTATCTCCTAGCTCACATCCTTTCATCCACTTTTTGTCTTGAAAGCCTCTTGCTGTAATGTTTGTTGCGTTATATATCTTTATGTGATCTTCTGTCTCTGTATTGGCATACAAAGGTGGGAGGCAGACATCCCCCACCCCGATAAGGATTTTGCCATTTCTCCTGTGCTGTGTGATGCACCAGTTATAAAAATGGGACCAGCAGCATGGTGAATTCATGAATAATCTGCCAAAAATTGCAATAAAACAACCAAGAAGAGCAAAAATGCTCTCCTGCTCAATGGCTGAACTATACCCAAATATATGGAGGGAGAGGTGACAAAGAATACTCATACTACTGCTTCATCAATGCAAATAAAGCCACAAGAAAACGAAGGACTTTGCTCATTATGAAAAATGAACCCATTTGATTACTCCAGTGCATCAACTATTTGAGAATACAAAACAGTTTTATAGTAGAGTGGAGCACAAGTAGTGAGTGAGCGCTCATCCATCTAAAACTAATATGTCAAAATCCAAATCTTGAGTCTTACGAAATAGATTTGGAAGCTAATTTTGATGGTTTTTTTTAAAGTAAGACAACTCTGTGTACTTGGAAAAGAGTGAACATGAGAGAGATTTTCTCCCTGAACATTCATGTCACTGTGATGTATATGTGCAGTACAGGAACTACAAAAATCATTACAGTGATACTCCCACAAAATTGATTTTCTGTTGCAGTTGTAAGTCACTTATTAGCAAAAATCTGAAGAAAAACACACCTTTTAATAGGAGCAGTATATAACCAACTTCTTTTCTTGTTCTACTATAATTAGTACAAATATTATTTATGTGCCGATTTTGTATTTGTAGTTGCATTATATTATCCAAACAATTTTTCAGCTAACTTTGTAATTATCCAATGTAGATCCTTATATAGATATGTTTTCTTGGATTTTGTACCCTAAGGTGAATAACAAGAGTGCAGACAAAGGCTGTAGAAATTTCCTTAATTTTTTGTGGTATAGTTCTCAATATTTTCTGCAAACCAATCATGATTCTCACATGAGAAGGTAATATAGAATGATAGTCTATGGGAACTCTGAAATATACACCAGCGTCTTCCAATTACTCTATAGTTCTACACATGCAAAAGATAATTTTAGCAAAAATCCTGTTCAGATTATTTTTACACCTCTGGTCTGTTACATCTTTCGTTTCTTTCCTGATCAATTTTCATTGATTTTTTGCAGTTATGCAGTGGTGATATCCGCATGCAATCTGATCTTATTAAAGGTTTTGACAGCCCTTTGGCATCTTGGACCCATTATGAACAGCAATCTTAACAAATCAAAGGAAATCTTTCTACAGCACTTGATCTAGAGAGTTATTTCTGGAACAAGCAAGAGATTGCATGTGTATAGTGGGGCTTCTGACCTTTCATGTTCTAACAGTATCTCCTCATGCTGCATCACAGACTGCTTTTGGAATGCCCAAAGTGCATAAGCTCAACTTTCAAGAATGCATGAGGTTGCTCTTCTAGGAAAAGTCAGAAGCTCTATTGTGTGCATAGTGCCTGTTATGTGGGCTTCTGGATTGCTGCCATAATGGCCAGGAAGTCAATGGGATCTTCCAGAAAAATTAATTCCATGTAGGTTACCTCTCACAGTAATTTCGCCTATTAATAGGAGAAAGTTGCCACATGTGGGTTGATTTCTGTGTCTTTGATTTTTTAAAATTCTTTTACTATTTTGAAAAGTTGTAATCTGTATAGTCAATAAGGATATATTATGGCTTGCTTACTTGCTAATCTACTTAAGACTGAATTGCACAAACTTTTCGGTGCAGTGAGAAGTGGGTTGTCGGGTGAGTGGTAAACACTGAACCCTCAACAAAGCAGCTCTTTGATGGCTTTCTCACACTTCCAGTTTTTGACGTTTTGTGCTGGTGAAGTGAGTATGATCTGAGTGTATGGCAGAGTAATTGAAAGACTGCTTCATCACAATGGAGCACTCACTGCTCACCATGTAATCCATATTTCACCAGACTGGGAATGGAACTATTTGTTTAGCAATGGGCTTATGAAGCTGGTTCGCCATTGAATAGCTCTGAAATACTGAGGGAAGGGTGCAATTTGCAGTGGAGGAGCAGTGAATATGGAAGCGGGGAGGTAAACTTTCCCAGGCCCACTTTCCCCCCTCTTACAACTCTTCCCCTGCAACCCCATTTCTGACCCACATTTTCCTACAATACAGTAAACAATAATGACTCACTTTTGCTGAATATCTGACAGGACTATGTACATCAGACTGGGTAATCTACCCACCTGTATGCATGATTGTCCATCCAGGTAGGGCTATGTATGTAAAAGAAGCTTCCGCACTTGCTATTTTTCTTTTTTCTATGGTCCTTAGCTAGATCACAGCATTTGTTGTGCATTAACAGAGTGCTACTTCTATTAACACATTAAAGCAGAGCATGATCTATATAGCAAAGAGCACTATTAAACTATGGTAAATTAATTAAACATACAACTTAAATACCAAAGGGGACAAATGATAATATCTTGGGTATCCTTTAGCATTTTCATAGAAGAACACTTTGGGGAAACTGAAGAAGCAAAAACATTCAGGAAATAGAAAGAAGGAATGTATGGAAGACATATCACAGGCTGTGAAATACATTTCACGATTGATTTCTAATGTTATTAAATAGTAATAATTAGAGAAAAAAAGCAAGGCACTAAGAAACTGAACCAGTATCACCATACCTGCTGTTGATCTCTTAATGCTGCTTCAGCCCTGACTTTATGATCACAGAAGTCCATAAGCTTATTTTTGTCATTTAGATAGCAAATCTGGAGCATCTGATATTCTTGTGCTAAACGCAGATTTTCACCCATTGTATCATCAACCAAGATCTAGAGAGAGAGAGAGAGAGAGAGAGAGAGAGAGAGAGAGAGATTTCTAATTATGATTACAAACCATTTTTGAAAGCTATGATTTCGTTTCCAAACATCTCAATAGTATCCTTTAGGGCCCTTTCTCCATAGTGCTGCAGTCCCAATCCAAATCTCCCGTGAAAATGCTTTTTCAAAAACATAAAGAGAAGAGATAGGCCCTGTTTCCACGGTATCGGCTTAACCTCGCTGGCAATTTTTTTGCAGTGTTTCCCTGATTGGATCTGCTCCTTTTCCAACCTGCTCGGGGCTCAAACTCCAGGCTTATCATTGGTGTTGCCTGGGGCTCTGTGCTGTTTACACACAGCTCAAATCTAATTGTTTTCCTGATGGCTGGGTGGCATCTGGGCTGAGTATGGGTGGGGTCTGCTTTGCTCATCCATGTTCTTGTCTCCTCCTTTTGCTGATTCCCCCCTCCCTTTGCCCCCTTCTGCTCCCCTGCTTTTACCTCGCTCTGCCCAGTGTTTCCTCCACCTTCCAAGCCCCCTTTTCTTGTTTAAAGGGGGATTTAAAGTGCAATCATAAACGAATGGGGGGAAAGCACTAAAGGCGGAATTGAGAACCCCTGTAGCAAACCCCCCTCCATCGCCCCATTCTGCTCTGCTCCCTGGAATGGGATGTTTTCCTTCAGGCTCTTGGGGTTGGGAGGTGATGTGTGTGTTCTGTCAGTGTTGTCTGTTAAGCACTCTGCTGTTAATGTCAGAACAGCTTAAAGTGCTAGTTTACTTGAACACATGTATGTATCTGCTGCCTTCAGTGGTGTTGACTGACCACTATGTACACCCCTGGTGGGGAGATACTGCACTTACATGTTAGGGGTGCTTATACTGTATGTTCATCTCTTCCTGCACTAGATCTCTGCTCTGACTGCTCCCTCCTATAACATCTCCCCCTTCCCTCACAAAGTCAGCTTCCAGTTGTATGCAGATGTGGGGTAACTTCAGGCTGGAGTGCAGAGGAGCCATTCCATCATGGAGCCTCACCGCCTGAAGATGTGCATCACCATGATCTGTATCTTGCTCGCAAACCTTAGGGCAATGGTCTCCCTTCCGTGGCTCAGGCAGAATAGAGAGTCCACCTTCAAGAAGCTCAGGAGAGGTAGGAGGAGCAGGTATACTAGGAGAGCAGCCCTCCCACTCTACTTGAAAGCGAACCCTGTGCATTCCTCATGGGCAGGCGCACAAAGCCCCACCATTGGTGGTATTACCCCACCACTCACGATTGGTGGGAGAACTTTGTTCTCCAAAACTGGGATGAACAGTGGATTGCCGATTTCAGGATGACCCAGGGGACCCTCTTTGAAATAGTGGGGGTTCTCCAGCCAGCACTGGAAAGGGAGCCAATATGAGGGAGCCAATTCCAGTTGTAAAATGCAGGCAAACTGTGTATGGTGCCTGGCTAATCCATGCATGTACAGGAAGGTAGCTCATCAGTTCAGAGGAGGCAGAGCAACTGCGTGCAAACTCGTGATAGAGGTTTGCCTGGCCATGGAGCACCTGCTGCTGAGGAGGACTCTGAAGCTTGGGAATGCAGCCACGGTAGGCTGAGGATGATGGCTGGGGGTGGTAGGTGGGTGGGGGAGCCTGCTTCTGGGTAAGGAAGCTGCCCAGGGCACAGGGGCTGATGGGTGGGGGGATGCCTACTTCTGGGTAAGGGAGCTGTCTAGGGCAGGAGGGGTTGGGGCTGACAGGTGGGTGAAGGAGCCTACCTCTGGGTAAGGAAGCTGCCTATGGCAGGAGGGGCTGGAGATGATGGATGAGGGGAAGGCTACCTCTGTGCAAGGGAGCTACCTAGGGCAGGGGAGCTGGGGATGATGGGGGGAAGCCTACCTCTGGGTAAGGGAGCTGCCTAGGGCAGGAGGGGTCAGGGATTATAGGTGGGGAGGAAGTGGCTAACCTCAGGGAAAAGCAGCAGCAGATGGGGAACGGGGGTGTGATTGGTGTGGAGGATTGGGGACAGTGGGGAATCTGCTCTTCTCCAAACGGAGCAGTGATGTACTTTCTCTCTTTCAGATCACAGATGGGTTGGAAAGTTGGGGCTCCCTCGGACCATTGCAGCCCTCGATGGGTGTCACATGCCAATCATCTCACTGATAATGCAGAGTGACAACTTCATAAACTGGAAGAAGTTCTACTCCATCCTCCTCCAAGGAGCAACTGATCACACAGGATGCCTCATTGACATAAAGGTGGGTGGAGTGGAAGGAACCACGATACTTTCATGTTCTGGAACTCTGCCCTCTTTGAAACTATGGAGGCTGGCATCTTTGTTCCTGGGAACCCCACCACCACCACGAATGGGGTTGATGTCCCACCCCTGATAGTGGCTGATAGTGCCTACCCAATCTGGGGATGGCTCATGAAACCCTATGGAGGAAATCTGGACCAGCGCAAGGCACATTTCAACTACTGCCATGGGCGGGCGTGGATTGTGGTGGAGAGGGCATTTGGAAGGTTGAAGAGCCACTGGAGGTGCCTCACTACAAGGCTGGAGATCTCAGAGGAGAACGTAACATCTGTCATTGTCTCCTGCATTTTTCTCCACAACATCTGCGAAAGTAAGGGGCATGCTAGCCTCATGGAAGTTGAGAGAGTGGCAATTGAGATGGCCACTTTGGGTGCTGAGCCAGAGAACGCCAAACGGCAGCACACTGACACAGGAGAGAGGGTGAGAGATGCACTCACTGAGTGGCTCTGGACTTCTGCAGCTCCCCAGAAGCTAACTGTCACCTTGCTAGTTATCCCCTAGGAATAGAACTCCTGGGAGTAACTTGAATAAAATAACATTCAGTAAAGGTTTTAATATATGAACACAGAGTCTCCTTGAAAGCTGCAGTTGGGTCTGTTGAGAGAGGGGTGAGGGAATGGGGGCTTGGGCCTCCCTTAGGGCAATCGCGCCGCCTGGCTGGGAACTAGATCTTGGGCTCAATGAGGTGGGGGAGGGGGCACTGCCTGGCTGGGAACTGGAGCTTGGGCTCAGTGTGTGTGTGGGGGAATGGGTGCTGCCTGGCTGGGAATGGGGGCTTGGGCAGAGTGGGGGGGAGGGGGTGCTGCCTGGTTGGGAACTGGAGCTTGGGCTCAGTGGGGGGGAGGGGCATGCTTGGCTGGGAATGGGGGCTTGGGCAGAGTGCGGGTGGAGGCGGGGGCATATACTGTGGAGGACTGTGGGTGTGGATTGCCAAATTGAGCTTGCAAGGTGAAGTGAAACTTTGGGGTATCCCCCACAGAGTGCCCAGTGTCCAATGAGTTACTCCTCCAGTACCCACCTTTCCCCAAACACGGTATGATTTAAGGTGCTAAATCGCGATAGCGCATTATTGGCCTTTCGCAGGAATGGGGCGACTACATTCACTGAACAAACCATAGGGCTTTACCTATTGCAAGCGGAAGATTGCTTTTGTGATATACAGCAGTGATCTTCCTTATTATACAACTTGGTTAATGTATTAGATGGAGAGGTGTCCCTGCATGAAAGCGTAAAGCCATGCCCGCAAAAATGCGCTATTTCGCTTGAGTGCATCCTCCACGCTTCCACGCTAAAAGCTGTTTTGTCCCTGTGTCCTACTCAGGCAGCCCTTGAGAAGTCACTGAGTTTTGTCCCTGTTTCCAAGTCAAGCAGCCCTTGAGAAGTTGCTGAGTCATGTCATGTTAGTCTCGCAAAATGATATCTTTTGGAATTGGTCTGGCATTCCTACTTCTGCAGGTTGCATTTCTCTCTGCACAATATGCTGCTGATCCTAGGGTATGTTTATTTAGCAACATGGTAAATACACAGTGTTCCTTTAAGAATTTAAACCATAGATACGCTAGATGGCTCCCAGGCACCAGGGGGCATACTGGCTCAGCCCGGAAGTATGCTGTCTCCTGTGGCTAATCTGTGATAGTGGATGGGTTTGAGGCTGGTGCCTAGTACCTGCCTGCAAATCATCCATCTTTATAGGCTGATTGCCCAAGAGATGGCTTCTTCTGGGTATGAGCGCACTGCCTTCCAGTGCTGTTCGAAATTTAAAAATTTGAGGGGCCCTGGCGCTTCATAGGGAGGACCTACCCCGTGCTGCCCAGCCAGCCTTCTTCTGTGGGCTGCTTGAACTCTGGGTGCTGGCTGGGTAGCCCAGTCCATGCCTCCGGAGACCACAGGGTAAGTTCAGGTTTATTTATTTATTTATTACATTTATATCCCACCTTTCTCCCATTGTGGAACTCAAGGAGGCTACATGTGGTTCCCAGGTGGTCTCCCCTCCAAGCACTGACCAGACCTGGACCTGCTTAGCTTCAGCAAGGTGGCTGCCTCCTGTGCCTTCAGACTATGCCCTGGAACTTACTACCCTGGAACCTAGTACTAGGTTATGCTAATACTGACAGTAATGAGGGCAAGGCTAAGGAATTATTCTGGAGGGTCATGTGATTGGTCAGAGCAGACGGGGGGCTACTGCAAATAGGAGCCTTTGCTTCAATATGTACAATTAGAATTGCAGTACTAGTGGGCAGGTGAGCCACCCCAGCAACAGGGAGGGAGAAAACTGCCAGCCAGAAGAAGACTGGGAAGTCCGGGGGCGGGGGGAGGAGATGGGTGTCACATGTCTCCCTGGCTGCACTGACAGAACACTTGTGGCTGATTTTACATCCCTTTCCTTCCCCAGCATGCGCACAACTGCAGGAGGAGGAGGCAGCAGCCACTGCAAGGTAAGTCTTGGGGGGAGGGGACCTGCGTGCCAACGCTATGCCCCCTCCCACTTGCCCGCCCAACATCAGGACACTTCCCTGACTTTGTGCCGTCTCCCCACAGGCCCAGCCCAACCACGTCCAGGTGGGCAACGGGCCCCAACTCCACCACCGGCGCAACAGCCCCGCCAGGAAGAGGAGGATTTGCTGCCACTGCCTCCGCCCTTGCCACCACCTGTTCCTGCACAGTAGGGTCAGCCAGCTGCTCCAGGAGGAGGTCCCCAGCCTCCAGTGCGACATGCCCAGGAGGGCTACCTGGCAGCAGGGCTCCTTCGCCAAATCCTTGAGCATGTTGTTGAGATGAGGGCTGAACATGAGTATGGTGGATGCATTTCCCCTTTCTAAAGCCATGTTGATAAGCCCATGCACTAACCTTTCTTCCTCCCACCTTCTCCCTAGAGACCAATGTTGCAGGACGGGTGGCGACCCTAGAGCAACAGCAGCAGCGGCAGCAGGCCCACCTGGAGGATGGCCGCAGGAGACTATGGCAGCCAGGCACGGGGAGAGCCCAGCATGGGCATATGGCCAGCCACCCCCCCCACCGCCCCTGTGATGCACCTTCCACCTCCTATTTCTCCCTCTGTAATGTAGATAGTTGATATTGTTAATCCCCCCTCCCTCCCAATTACTATTTCTATGTATCCCACCCTGACATTCTAGCCAATCTGCCTGCCACCCCCTGCCCCAAATGAAATCAACCTGCTTGCTTTATCCAGACTCTACCCCTGCCTCCCCAAATTGTCTTTTGCAATTCTGAAAACCTTATTTAAAAAAAAAAACAAAGAGAAGTATTTTTGAACTATTTGGGGGTTGGACTCGATAGTCTTGTAGGCCCCTTCCAATGCAACTATTCTATGATTCTATATGATATTTCCAGTCTCCCCGCATGTTCTGTGGTGCAGCCCAGGACGGGATGGGGTGGCTACGGGGAGAAACAGTGGAGGTTGGCTACCGTGAGAACTTCTTTGGCTTCCTCACCTGGCGCTATTCCAGGAGGTCGTGGGTGAAAATATCCTCTGCTCCTTTGGACAGAGGTTTTAGGGAAGCAGCTGGAGCAGCTGGCGTGCAGTGAATGGTGATGCTCATGCAGACACACTTGGGCTGTATTGTAGCTTCCCTTCCAAGGATGCTATGGAGCTCCTTATAGAAGGGGCAGGTTACTGCATCACTCCCAGAGCAGGAGTTGTGTGTAACCACCCTTCTATATTCCAGCCGCAGCACTTTCGTCTTTGTCCTGCACTCAACCACGCTGCGTCTGTGCCCCTGGAGGGACATTTGGCGGGTGATGTGCTCATAGGAATCTGTTCCGGTGGCTGGAGAGAAACTGCTCTTGGACCTTCTCCCCCCCGCCCCCCGTATGTCCAGTAGATCCATCACCTCCTCATACCTCCATGATACCCCATGCCCCTTGCTGGCAGACTCTACCAAAGCCATGAAACCTGGGATCCTTACACCAGCCCAAGGGGAGAAAGAAGTGGCATTGTTAGAGTCATTAACCCTAGGGGACTGTAGCCTTTGGGGAGGCTCTATGAATTCTGGTAATTTCCAGAAGGGAGGGATTCCCCTGCTCTTCCTTTGTATTGCTGTAGGAATGGGGGTAGAATTTGGACAGTGTAAAGTGGTGCCACAGTTTCTCTGTATGTTGTGAAGACACAGATGCTAGTGCTCTTTAGACCCTCTAGCCCCTCTGAATGCAAGAATACCAGTACGTAATTCTGGATCATGTTAAGGTGCAAATGCAATATCCAGAAGAAACGCTTAGGTGCTTTAACGATAGATGGACCTAGAGCAATGAAGTCTTACTTTTGGGGTCCTGGGGATTCATAAACACACAATATCAATTCAAACAAAGTGAATACAGGGTGGGATTCATACGTGCCTAGTCCCATTGGGAAGGACTCAGTGACACTGCTTGCTTGAAGAACTTGGAGTAGTTATTTTGTGTTTGTGATAGGTCGCTAAAGCGCTATTTCACATTGATGCCTTAGCGTGTAATAAGAAAACTTGACTGTGCTGCTTGTGGTCTCGTTTTGCAGGTCCTTGGCTACGTTTAAGGCCAATACGATTTGAAAAAAATAAAGGAATATTAGCCGTGGATCCTCCCCACATGGATGCTTGGCACCCAAGTTCTGGGGAAGCTACTGCTTGCCCGAGATAAACCTGAGTTTTAGGCTGTAGTGGGAGTACTTGCTTGCCCACAATAGGACACTAATGTGCACCAATGATCTATTGCTTTATTTCAATGCTTTTTAAAAAGTTGGTCCCTTGGCATCCAGCTCCAAAATGGCAGTGAAACTTCTGGAAAAGAGGGGGGGAAGGGGATCAGTGAGGTCACGGGCAGGTGAAAGACACACACCCATAGGCAGGACTATGATAGTGAAGCGAGTGTGGGTGGTGGAACACACCCCAACAGGAGTGTAGCCGAGCTGAAGTAAAGTGGAAAAGTCGGACTAGAACCAGTCTCAGAAGAACCGGATTTTCCGCAATAAGCTCTGGGGTGGCTGCGGGATGGCCACGATGCCATGTATCCCTAACCATCTCCACACCCAGCCAGTTTGGAGTAAATCGCTGGAAACACCCCCATAGGAGATCTGATCAAGGTTCTCCATCATATTGTTTATTTTGTCCTTTAGGTATGACAATGACGATAAAAAGAATGCAAAAATATAACAGGGGAAGGTGATTTTCAGGAATAACGTAAGACACAGCATGTGTTTTAACCCTCCACAATCTCACTATGATTGAGGGGCCTAAATAGTTATAATTATAATGGTGACATTTAACACTTATAAGTATTTAACATTTTTACAGTGATCACAATCCTAGTATATAAGTGAATATTAAGAATACTGTGACAAAGGCAATTATTTGCAAAGAGTTAAAGGTCAACATTTTAATTGCAGACAAGAAAGGCAGATGAAGATTTCATAAACAATGTACTCAAGATACATAAAAGAAACAGATACTGAAGCATGCAAATGACCAAAAAGTGAGAAAAAAATTATTTGAAAGTTGCCACTATCTATTGTTCTTCTTTAAGATCTGTGGGGGAAAATAGTTTTTCAAAGGTGGAGTAGGAATGCCATAAAAAAACCTTAGGCTGCAATCCTAAACACACTTATTTAATCTTTTTAGGATGTTTCCACTCTCTCCCCTTGAATCTTGCTGCTCCAACAATCATGTAGACTCCTTTAACTTGCCTCAAGCTTCATCTCTCTCTTTACTTTACCACTAAGCCCTTCTGTGACCTCCAGTCTGATAGCCACTCAGTTCTCTGTTGCTCTTTGCTCACAGGCTCAATAGCAAATATATAACACATTAAGCCATGGGATGTAAGGTTAGGATAGTTTCAGTGCTAAAAAGTAAAGCCTGCACATCTGAGCACTTTCCACCTCCAAGGGGATGCATTATAATCTTAACTTTGTACTGTGTCATGAAGCAGTAACAGGGAGACTCCCTTGGGGAAAGACCACAGCTCAGTGGTAGCGCACAGACTTCGCATGTGGAAGGTCACAGACTGAATCTCCAGTTAGAAGGGTCAGGTGGAAGGTGATGAGAAAGACCTCTGTCTGAGACCTGGGAGAGTCACAGCCAGTCAGTGTGTAGACAGTACCGAGATAGATGGACAAACAGTCCGTCCTCATATAGGGTCGCTTCCTGTGTACGTGGTTGTTACGTGTTTTAACAAGCATGCAAAAGAGATGCTTGAGGTAAAAGGGATCTTCACATCTCCCCTTGCCTGCGCCACATGTTCAGTGAAAATGCAGAGGGGGAGCACAACTTTGCACGCTGGCCCTGCCCTGGCCACCTACCCCCATGTCCATTCAGCATTAGTGTAAGAGGGGCCCGATCATGTAGAAGAAGAGAGAACTTGGGGTGTGTGGCCAATGGGCACTATCCCAGTCCACCTCTATGCATTCAGTATAGATGTGCAGGGCAGAAATATGTGCACATCCCTAAACAAATCTGTATTCAGTTAGAAACAGCTATACCCCACCTTTTCTCCAAGGAGTTCAAGGCAGCTAACAACAACAACTTTTTAAAAATAAATGTTAATATGTTATGTTAATACTTTTGTTAACAATTGAAAACTTCTTTTCAATCATCGCTAAATATTAACAATGAAAATAGCAGAAAGCAGCAGAAAATAACGCAACAGCCTACTGAGACTAAGAGACTTAAGGCGCAATTCTGTGCATGTTTAGACAGAAAAAAGTCCTACAACTCCCAGAATTCAGTTGTAGGACTTTTTTCTGTCTAAACATGCATAGTATTGCACCCCAAACCAGCTTACTAAGGTGGTGGCTATCTTTCATACGCCATCCAGGAATCAGGATAGCCACCACCTTAGCAAGCTGGCTTAGTTTGTCTGCAGCATTTCCACTGTATAAGATTGCCCCAATGAAGGAGCTTCTGTCTCTGAAATGCACTGGGTTTAAATACACAAGTTTCACTTTAGGGCCTTTGAGAACACGTTCTCTTTTTGCTTTCCATTCATGCTGGCTGCTTCCCATCTGGCTTTTGTTTGTATAGACAGACACACACAGAGGTTGTATCCCTTTTAAACCATGCATTATTTTCATTAATAGTTTCTCACAGAGAACCCTTTCCACACTGAAAGGCCTGCTGAGGAACCCCTGTATGTTCCAGAGGATACCTGGGTGTATTCTGGCACAGGGGTGTTGAATGTCTTTCAGCCTGAAGGGCCAAATTCAATTTCAGAGAAATTCTCGGGGGTTCCATTCCAGTGGTGGGCAGGGCCAAAACACACAAAAAAATACCAGCATGTTGTAGCTTAAATCTTTTACTGCTAATAACTAAGCCTTAGAACAGGCATTTTGACCTTTTAGAATGGGGAAAAACTGCATAAAAGCTGGAATGGGGGAAAAAACCTGCACTTCAGGGGAAAGGAGGTGGCGCCAGGGGAAGGGGGCATGGCAATCTGGGGGATCCCAGGTAGGCTGGATTTGGCCCACAGGTCTGAGGTTCCCCACCCCCATTCCAAGGTGTGCAGTCAGTTTATGTAGAGTGAGGGGAGGGCCAGACCCATGGACCCTCACCTTTGCCTCATGTAAAATTCTCTGCAACTGACATTCCATAGGGCAGATCAGTAGGGGTGAGCAAGCTGTGTTTCAGGAAATGTTGCTCTCTGTAACTGTTCTTCTCCTTCTGAACCTCTGCCCACCCCCCAGTCTGCACTATAGCTTCAAAGGAAACCCAGGCGTTTCTAAAATACAGTTTTAAAACCACTGGTTAAAGGGACGTTTGCCTCTTCTCACTGACTTAAAACCCACTGCACAAAACACCAGTCAAAGGTATGATTGAATACTGCTTTTTGGGGAGTGGGAGTAGTGTGGCAGGGAAGTTATTAACACTTTATACCTTATGCCCGCTGATAACAATTTATTTTTTGTCACTGAATTCCATACATAAGCCTAAAAACAATATGATTGCCAAAACAAGCATGGCACAGGAAATCTTACTTAAAAAACAAAATATAAATAAAAACAAAAAACTTCTTCCGATTTTTTTTTTAACTTCAATGCAGGCTCTGATTATGATTGAATCAGAGGTGGCTGTAGGGAGTGCTGTTTAAAAAAAACAATGGAAACTATTGGGAGACTGGATCATAGAGGTGTTTCATTATGTTTGTTTTGGCCTTATGGTTGTTTGAAATAAAGGATCCAAAGAGCTGCAGATTGGGGGTGGGGGGGAGATTCCTACTTGTTCAGTGTTACATGGGTGGTTATTATTGCACAATTAGCTATGTGTGAGACTGGTTTCTTCATATGGAAGACATTTTCTAGATCTAATTTGATTTTTTTTTGTACACAGTTCAGAAGAAAACTGCATGCATGAGGAAAAACAAACTCCAAATGTGGATGAGCTCTTTACATTCCAGCCAAAATACTGTAGAATAAAAATTACTTGAGTATATGGGATTGCAACTATTGCTGTGATTAATAAATGCTATAGAATAGCAATTCAGATTCACTACATGTTCATAAATATATTTTCCAGGAAAATATTTTCTAACTTTTAATGAATACGTGACAAATAATTCATTTCATTTCCTACAAAAACTGATCCCTGTGGAAGGATCACTTGTCCTCACAACCTCCTAAAATGCCCAGGCCTACTAGAGTTCTAAGGATTGCTATCTTTCTACTGTTCATTTTCCAAAATGGTATAGAACATTAAAATATTAATTAGAACATACCTAAAGTGTTACTCTCATAAAATCCCTTAACGTCTGCAAGCATTTTTAGTTCTGAAGAACAACACAGGAAGCAACTTTGCTGACAGAATTTCTGACTCATCAAAATTATGTAGTTTATTTCACTGACAAGCCATTTTGCTTGACTGAGCTACTCAGTAGCAATGGACATGGCTGACACCCAGTGGTCTTTCAGGTAAGAATTTAAAATATATGCGCGCGCACACACACTCACACACTACTACATATCTTTTTATACTTCAGAGCAGACAAAAATGACTCTTCAGCTCTTTTCACTAAGATGGCATGTGTTCTCAAGGTGTAACTTGATTTCTGAATTTTCTTAATATTTCAAATGGAAGGTTAAAGTATAAAAATTAATGACTGAAACACCTGCTACGTTGTTTACTTTGTGCCTCTTTGCATATTCAGCTCATTTATGTGCCTATAATTGAGAAGAACCAGCTGAGTGGTTTTCAACCTGTTCTGGAGGAGGTGGCACTGGATCAAGCTCACGGTTTGGGGGTGCTCCTAGATTAGGGGTGCACGAAAGTCACTTACCTGGTCTCGCAGCTTGCTTCGCGGTAGGGGGGAGGCGCTTCTCTGCTCCCCCCGAAGTTCAGGCCGGGGGGGGAGGCTTCCCTCCTCGCCTGGCTGAAATTCAGGCTGGGGGGAAGCTTCCCGCCTCACCCGGCCGAAATTCAGGCCAGGGAGAAGCGCCCCGTCTCCCCGGCCGCGAACTTCAAAAGAAAACAAAACAAAACGCCCCTGTGATAGGCTACGTAACGATTAACGTAGCCTATCACGGCTAGATCTGCAAAGTCAGCCGTGATAGGCTACATTAATCGTCACGTAGCCTATCACGGGTGACTTTGGAAAAAAAAAAAAGCGCGTATGGCTAATGGCGGCCCCCATAGGGAGCCGCCATTCGCGTTCCTTATTTGGTCCTTGTAGTCTACGTAAAGATTTACGTAGACTACGGCGAAAATAAGGACAACGCAAATAGCGTTGCCCTTATTTTCGCCGTAGTCTACGTAAATCTTTACGTAGACTACAAGGACCAAATAAGGAACGCGAATGGCGGCTCCCTATGGGGGCCGCCATTAGCCATACGCGCTTTTTTTTTTTAAAGTCACCTGTGATAGGCTATGTGACGATTAACGTAGCCTATCATGGCTGACTTTGCAAATCTAGCCGTGATAGGCTACATTAATCGTTACGTAGCCTATCACAGGGGCGTGTTTTGTTTTTTTTACTTTGCTTGTAATGGCGGCGGCGGCAGCCGGTCAAAAGACCGGCTGCTGCCCCCGACAAAGACCTGCCGAACCGCCGCCGGGACCCGCCGCCGGGAGGGACATTCGTGAAAGGTAAGTCCCATCCCGGGGGGGGGCGGGGGGGTGGAGAATATCTCCCCGAACAACCTTCGGAGGACCGAATGCGTTGGCGCTCGGCCCCCCGAAGTTTCGGGGAGAAATTCTCCCCCATCCCTATCCTAGATCCATCATTGTCAATGGAGGCACAGCTGGCCTTGGTGGTGCAAACCACCTCTTATCAGCTTAAGTTGATATACCAATTGTGACTCTACCTGGACAGAGGTAGGATTGCCACAGTTATCCATCCTCTGGTAACCTCCTGTTTGGATTATTACAATCTAAAATAGGGTAGCAAGACTGTTGACTGGAACAGGCTGTGCCATCATACCATGCTAGGGCTTTTTCATCTATACTGCCTGCCAGTCTATTTCTGGGCCCAGTTCAAAGTGCTGGTATAAAGTCCTAAACAGCTTGAGATCAGGTTTACCTGCAGGATAATCTCCTTCCACATTTACCTACCTGAACCCGAAGGTCATCTTCAGAGGCATTTCTCAGGATGCCCCCGAGTGAGGTTCAGCAGGTGGCTACCAGAGAAAGGGACTTTTCAGTGATGGTGCCCTGACTGGAGAAAGCCCTTCCCAGAGAGAAGGTGCCTACACTGTGTTTTTTTCAGGGCCAGATGAAGATCTTTTTATTCTCCCAGGTGTTTTAAGTGCTTCTTAAGGTCACTTCATGATTATTTTTAAGAACTTTACAGATCATCAGTATTTAATCTCCTCCTATAGGTATTGTTTTATCATTGCTGGTTTTATTGTATTTAGTTTGTACTGTGGTGGGCATTTAAATCTATTTTATGTTTAGGTTTGTAGTGTTTTATTATTTTAAATTTTGTTAATCAGAGAGAGGACTATGTTGAGTGGACAGTATATAAGTGTCAGAAGCGCCCTGGTGGCCTCTTTCAGTACACTCCAATAGCCAACTCAAGACACATACGAAAGGATTCTTTTCAAGGCTTTAATCCTTTTACAACCTAATGACTCTTTCAGATGCTAATCACCAGCGACTAAGCAAGGAACAGCAGAGTAGCCTATGCTCCGAGTAGGCAGTTGATCCCCGTTTGAAGGAGAATCACTTGAAGACCCTGAACTTATGGGCTAGGGACAGATCCTCCCTCTTTCCCTTGGGCCCATGGGAGGCAGCCGTTGCTTGCACGCCAAACGGGTGCTACGCCTCCTTTCCGCGCCCTCCATCGCTCGTCGCTCCCTGCGTCTGCATCTGCATCGAGCATCTAGCAAGCCCCCTTCCCGCACTTTCTCACTGCTAGGATCACTATCTCAGGAATGCTGGCAGGAGGAATCTCTGCCAGCTGCTGTGCCTGTGAGGGATGAGCTGGCTCCTCTCCCACAGATCGTTGATCCTCTTCAGAATCAGAACTGCTCTGGGGTTGTATCAGCTCAGTTTCCACCCTGACATCATCCCCACTCCCATGAGGCCCCCCCTCGTGCTCCTCCCCTGAGGCCCTGGGTCTGTGGGGGTACAGCTGGTGGAAGTGCCTCAGCAGCAACGGAGCATGCACATTTTCCGCGGGTTCCCAGGTTCGCTCATCTGGCCCGTACCCCTTCCGTACCCTGTACCACTAGATACTGCAGGTGACCATGAGAAAGGTGGGAATCCAGAATCTCTGCGACCTCAAACTCCTCCTCCTCCTCCACCAGCACTGGCGGAGGGGGGGAACCGACCGAGCGATGAGGGTCGCCAGAAACCAGGGGGGACAGAAAGGACCAATGAAAAACAAGATGGATCTTCATGGAGGGGGGGAGAGCCAGGCGAAAAGCAACAGGGTTAATCTGGGCCATAATCTGGAAAGGCCCCGTGCGGCGAGGCGCGAGCTTCCGTGCGGGAGAGTGAGAGGGGAGGTATTGGGTGGACAATCAAACTCAGTCCCCCAGTTGCAGAGACAGACCCGGCTGGTGCCGCCAGTCTGCAGAGGCCTTGTAGGCTGTCTTGGCTTGCTTGAGGGAGTCCCGTAAGAGGTGGTGTACCGCTCGCAACTCCTCTAAAAAGTCATGGGCCGTTGGCACCAAAGAGGGAGCTAAGGTGGACGGGAAAGCCTTGGGGTGGTAACCAAAACTGGCAAAAAATGGAGTTTGGCGGGTGGAAGCATGGCAGGCATTGTTATAAGCAAATTCTGAGAGAGGCAGCAAGGAAAACCAGTCATCTTGCTGGTAATTGACATAACAGCGCAAATATTGCTCCAGAGTCACATTGGTGTGCTTGGTCTGACCGTCCATCTGTGGATGGTGGGCGGAGGAAAGACAGTGCGTCACATGGAGAAGCCCAAATAGCTCCCTCCAGAAATGGGCAGTGAATTGGGCCCCCCTATCCGAAATGAGATCCTCGGGCCATCCGTGGAGCTGGAAAACATGCGCCAAAAACAGCTCCGCCGTCTCCCTGTCTGTGGGCAACCCAGAGCAGGGGATGAAATGGGCCATCTTAGAAAACAAATCCACCACCACCAGAATGGTGGTCTTACTGTGTGAGGGAGGCAAGTCAGTGATGAAGTCAAGGGAGAGCAGTTTCCAAGGTCCTGAGGGGGTAGGGAGGGGGTGAAGCAAGCCTGTGGGCTTGCCTGAGGGGGCCTTCGCCCACTGGCAGGTTGGGCAGGAGGTGACATAGGTCTTGATGTCCTGACACACACGAGGCCACCAAAAATCCCGCGTCACTCCGTGCAGGGTCTTGGCGAAGCCAAAATGCCCAGCGGTGAGGGAGTCGTGGCACTGATGGAGGACCTTCTCACGGAGGGGTCTAGAAGGCACATAGACCCAAATGAAATGGTAAAGCAGGCCACCTCGCAAAGAGAAGGGGGTAGAGTGGGGGGGGGCAGAGGCTAGCCCCAATTCTTCCACTTTTGTGCGAACAAAAGCATCCTGAGCCTGTGCAGAGTGAAGGAGCTCCTCCCAAGAGTAAGGTACCATAGCTGCCGCCAGGCTCTGGAGGGGAAGAATCAGAGGGGGGGGGGATTTCCCTCACCCCCTGGCTGGAGGTCCGGTTTACGAGAAAGGTTGTCGGAGGCCTTCACATGGCAAATCTTAAAGTGGAACTGGGGAAAAAAAAGCGACCACCTAATCTGCCTCTGGTTTAAGGTACGGGCTGTCTGAAGATGGTCCAGGTTGCGATGGTTGGTTCTAACTTCAACTGGGTGCTGTGCCCCCTCCAGCAGATGACGCCAGGTCTCCAAAGCAGACTTGATGGCCAACAGTTCCTTCTCCCAGATGGTATAATTCCTCTCAGACATGTTCAGCTTCTTGGAGTGGTAGGCACAGGGTTGCAACCTGCCACCTGCCCAATCTGGCTGAAAAAGCACCGCCCCCACTGCAAAGTCAGAGGCATCAGTTTGCACCACAAAAGGCTTCCTCAGGTCGGGATGTAACAGGATCGGCTCAGAACTAAAAAGCTTCTTAAGTTCCTCGAAAGTCTGTTGGGCAGATGCCGTCCAATGAAAAGGAGATTTCCTGCCCTTAAGGAGCTCTGTGAGAGGAGATGTCAGCCGAGCAAAGCTGGGCAGGAACTTTCTGTAGAAATTAGCAAACCTCAGAAAACACTGCAAGTCCTTCTTGGTGGATGGAGCCTGCCAGGAGACGACAGCCTGGACCTTTGCAGAATCCATCCTGATACCGTCAGCTGAGATAATGTAGCCAAGATAGTCCAAAGAGGTTAGGTCAAACGCACATTTCTCCAGCTTGGCATAAAGGTGGTGCTTGCGGAGGCGCTGGAGGACGACGTAGACATGGTGCTGATGGGTGTGGGGTCCTCAGTAAATATAAGTAAATCATCGAGATACACAATGAGGAAAGTGTCCAAATAGTCCCAGAAGATGGCATTCATAAAACGTGAAAACGTGGGGGGGGGGGCGCAGCGAGCCCAAACGGCATCACTAGGTATTCATACACTCTGTACTGGGTGCCGAAAGAGGTCTTCCACTCATCCCCCTCCCGGATGCGAATCAGATTGTAGGCACCATGCAGGTCCAACTTTGTGAAAATCTTGGCTCGCCCCAGGCACTCCAGCATCTCAGGGATCAGGGGGAGGGGGTACTTGTCAGGGATCGAGACCGAACTGAGGGATCTGTAATCATGTACCAGGTGGAGTTCTCCTGATTTCTTGGTCACAAAGATGGTAGGGGCGCAGGCGGGGGAGGAGGAGGGGCGAATGAAGCCACGTCTGAGGTTTGTGTCCAAAAACTCCCGCAGAGCTCAAAGTTCCGGCTCCGACATCGAATAGAGCCGGCCAGCGGGGATGGTCGCCCCAGGAATGAAGTTAATGGCACAGTCAAAAGGGCGGTGGGGGGGAAGCTGGTCAGCCTCCTTGTTGAAAACATCCCGAAAAGCCACATACTTCTCTGGGAGGATCACGGTAACTGAAGAACTGCCAGAAGCAGACGAGGAGGGGGAGGAAAGGGTTAAGGCCTGAATTGGGACTGGCACCTCGTTCGGGAGGCAATGCTCCCGGCAGTAGGGAGATGCAACTTCCACTTGCTGAAGCCCCCAAGAAATCTGAGGATTATGCTTAGAGAGCCAGGAAACACCCAGCACGATTGGGTATTGGGGAACCTTGGCCAAGTGAAACTGAATCTGCTCAACATGGGACTGGGCGCGCAGAGTGAGCGGAGCTGTAATCCGGGTCACCACACCTGAAGAAAGAGGATGCCCATCGATGGTCTCCACTGCCAAGGGGGCAGGAAGAGGCAGGGTAGGAATCCTGTGGAAGAGGGCAAAGGTTTCATCCATGAAACTGGTCGTAGCCCCTGAGTCCACTAAAGCCAGGGCCTCCACCCCACCCCACTGGGAAGAGTGGAGATGAACATGCAATAGCAGATGGGAGGGTGGGGAGGGATGTGGAAGGCACCCACCGGGTGTGGAACCGACTCCCACACTGGAGACCCCCAACAGGCTTGGGGGGCAGCCTAGTCAGGCCTGGGGGTGAGGAGGAGGAGGAGGAGGAAGGAGAGGAGGGGGAGGCAGACGAGCTGTGGGTCTAGCATGGCAGGTTTTGGCGAAATGTCCCAGTTTTCCACACCAAAAGCATCAGCGCTCAGCATGCTACCGCTCTAGTTCCTCTGGCAGCAGTGGGGCTCGGGTAGCTCCCAGCTGCATTGGGGTCTCCTCTGCCCCCACCGCAGGAAACGGTGGGGAATGGGAGGAGGGAAATCTCGGCCCCTGGTGCCCCGCTGGGTCTGCTGGCGCCCCTCTAGCCGACTATCTATCCGGAGGCAGGTCTGGATGAGGTCCTCCAAAGTAGGTGGGCTACGTGTGCATGCTAACTTGTCCAAGATCTCGTCGTTCAAACCGTCCAAAAACTGAGCCACCAGCGCAGCATCATTCCACTGTAAATCCTGCATCAGCAAGTGAAAAGTTGTCGCATAGCTGGAAACTGAGTCCTTGCCCTGCCTGAGGTGGCGAATCTCCCGAGAAGCCGTCTGCGTGCACAGGGAGTCACCAAAAAATCTGGCTATCGCTGTCATGAAACCTTGATAGTCTCCGAGCAGAGGGTCATTAGCGAGAAGAAGTCCCGAAGCCCATTTAGATGCCACGCCTGAAAGTAGGTTAATGATGAAGCCCACACGAACCTGTTCTGTCAGGAAATCCTCAGGTCGAAGGCGCACGTACAGCTGCGATTGGGCCCTGAAAATAAGTCCTTTCTCCCCAGAAAACTTATCTGGCAAAGCCACCGGGCACTTGCAGCGGTGGGGAATTGGAGGTGGTGGGGGTTGAACCGCACCTTGTAGATTCTGTACGGCAGTCGTCAGTTGAGCCACTTAATCACGGAGAATATGGTTCTCTTGCGTCAGAGCTTGCACCGCTGGGTCCCTGGCACCTTCCATTCGGCAGTAGGAGAAGAGAGAAAGAAAGAAAAAAAGAGGAACAGGGATCAAGCTGTCAGGAGCGCCCTCTTTCAGTAGACTCCAATAGCCAACTCAAGACACAGACGAAAGGATTCTTTTCAAGGCTTTAATCCTTTTACAGCTTGATGACTCTTTCAGATGCTAATCACCAGCGACTAAGCAAGGAACAGCAGAGTAGCCTATGCTCCGAGTAGGCAGTTGATCCCCGTTTGAAGGAGAGTCACTTGAAGACCCTGAACTTATGGGCTAGGGAGGGAGACCCTCCCTCTTTCCCTTGGGTCCACGGGACATGGCCATTGCTTGCGTGCCAAACGGGCGCTACGCCTCCTTTCCGCGCCCTCCATCGCTCGTCGCTCCCTGCGTCTGCGTCAAGCGTCTAGCAAGCCCTGTTCCCATACTTTCTCACTGCTAGGATCGCTATCTATCTCAGGAATGCTGGCAGGAGGAATCTCTGCCAGCTGCTGTGCCTGTGAGGGATGAGCTGGCTCCTCTCCCACAGATTGCTGATCCTTCTCAGAATCAGAACTGCTCTGGGGTTCTATCGGCTCAGTTTCCAACCTGACAATAAGTGTTCAAAACTACATACAAGCAAGCAAGCAAGCAAGCAAGCAAACAAATAAGATGGTCTGCAAGACTTTAGTATTAATTTAACTTTAATGTTTAAGTTACCATGAATTATTCAAATCATGGATGTACTATCACTGTGAAAGACTGGCACCAAATTTGCCCATTTTTGCATGAGGGTGCTGTTATATGTCCTGCTTGTGGGTTTCCTGTAGACAGCTGGTTGGCCACTGTGTGAACAGAATGCTGGATTAGATGGACCCTTGGTCTGATCTAGCTTGGCTCTTCTTACGTTCTTAAGAAACAAAATTAAACTGTACCAATGTACTTTCCATTTAAACAAGCATAAAAATATTAAGCACATGTCAGGCTGTAGAAGAAACCTTCACACACACCAATGAAATAAATTATTTTCTACACAGAAAATCCTATCTTTTTGTCACTCCTTGGTTCTATATTCACAGTCCTTAAGCAAGAATTAGAATCCCCACTTCTCCCATAAGCATGCAGTAGAAGAGTGAAAAAGTCCTACTGTTACCACTCTTTACTAGTGCCAATTGTGGGGATAGTAAAGGGTAACTTATCTGCTTTCAACTACCTTGATCACATATCTCTAGGGCTGAATCTACACATAGCAGTTTTACCGTTATCATACTGCAGTGATAACTATTGGTGCCCATTGGTGTCATGTGCACCAATAGTTATCACTGCAGTATGATAACGGTAAAACTGCTATGTGTAGATTTCCCCTAGATCAGACTGATTGAGCTGTGCTCCTTGTGTCATTCTGCATTCACCTCAAGTAGCCTAAGCAAGAATATTCAAAGCCCCTTAACTGATTAAACCCTGCATTCTCAGAGGCATCCTTCCTTCCTGTGACTCACTAAAGCTGCAAAGTGAAACAGTGGATGGCCAGGATGGCTGCTCTTGGTGGGAGGTCTCCTGGTGGAACGCTCTATTTCCAAAATCAAGTTGTGCTTATACCTTAACAACTTTACAATTAAATTAACAATCCATCTATTTTCACAGACCTCTGTGCAGATAGAGTAGTCACACAGAAGTGATAGATTATAGTCTAGACTTAACTTGTTGCTGCAATACTTTTCTAGAAAACACAAAACAACTTCCCCAACTATCATGTTCTTTACTGAATAGCAATGTGTGTTAATTTGGTTCAAGTTCATATGAAGAATAGATCCTTCCACCCCAAGATCTGCAATATCATTCCATGAACCTGTGCCTGTCTCGCATCAAACAAAGGGAGCCTAGGCTTCTTTCAGTGTCCTTGTTTGGCTTCTAGATTATATTCATGTATTCAGGAAGATAAGATGTCCTCTGCTGTTAATAAGGCACACAACCTCTCACAAACACATATTCATTGCCTATCATATGAGTTAGCATTGAGCCCAGGACTTCAAATCCCCAGCTGAAATCTTTCGGTCCTTAATTTTAAATTATCCCCGTGACTTGAATAGCACCTCCCTTAATTTATTTAGAAACTGTGGCATTGTTGCAGATATTACACTTTTGTAAATGAGAGACACATATCTTTGATCAAAACTAAGTTTGATGAGAAGTAAGAAAGTATGAACCTGAGTCAATATGAAATGGATTCAAACACAGACAAGCTTACCTATCCAGAAAACAGTGTCCAGGATAAAGCATAATTAGATGAAGGATACTTGCCATTTTTTCAGCAACTCTGTGGGCCAATTCACATATTAGAAAAAGGCTCCATGCAATTAACTGCACAGAAAATCATTTCGTATGAATCAAGCCCTACTTGGTGGCAGTTCCCAAGATTACAGCAGCATATCTTTCAGCTGCTTCAACTGAAGGAATTGCCTGTGGCTGTATGGTGGAGTGTTCAGTTCATACGCTACAGTTCTCCATGTCTCTGAGGACAGTTCAGATACATTTCCTAGAGCCCTCTTCTAATGTTAGAACAAAGCAGCTGAAAATGCACATGTGAGTTTGAAGAACTCATGGATGGATGTAAAGAGGAGCAAGGCACTAACATTCAACGATGGTCTCATAAAACAAACTTAGCCACAATGTTATCAAAAAAGGGGGGATCATATAATAACTATGGGTTGGATACAGACATAGGGTGTCTCTACACGAGAGATTTATTGCATGCTCGTGATTGGTCAGTCACAGAATTTTGTGAGTCCTTTATATGACTTCATCAACCTCCAGGACACCTTATGCACATTTTCCCCTTTATCACTCTTTCAAAAAGATCAGAGATAAACTAGTAATAAAAGTTAATGGCAACATATCGGCAGTGTGTAATGCCGGCTTAGTGCCATGAACTTGCTGAGGAAGGACTTTCCTCGATTCAAACCATGTGTCTCTTGATCACCAATCATAGGGAGAAGAGAGTAAAATGTCTCGCTGCAACCAAGGGAGACAGATCTGATCCCCTACTCCACCAAGCTCAGAATCAACGTCCTCTGTTGATTCAGAGCACCCATTAAGTTCAGTGGGCTTTACTCCCAAGTAAGTGTGCTGAGGATTGCTGACTTACAACATGACTTACAACTTGTGTCTACTCAGAAGTAAGTCACACTGACTCCAATGGGGTTTATCCCAAGTAAGTGAGCCTAGGGCTGCAGAGAAACAGTACAGCACAAGTTAAGTGATGAAAACAAGACTCCCCCCTGCCCACTCCTTTGCACACATGCCAGGGAGGGAGGGAGGCACTTCCTCTATACAAACCATGTGTCTGCTGCGTAAAGAAGCCCATCCTAATGGCACAGAATCACCTTCTGGAGGAATGATCTGTGAGGCAGTTATTAACTTGGTGAAGACCTGGTTTCCTTCCCCCTCCCCGCCTCCAGTCATAGCCTGGCTAGTTATGGTAGTAGTAATAGTTGTTATTATTATTGACAGGTATTATTGAAATATATTATTATGAACAAAAGTGATGATATGTTTATATCCCCCTTATGAACGTTTAACCCTTCCCCCCTTCTCTCCTCCTTTGAGGAGCAACAATGGTGGAGTCTGGGCAAAGGGGTGGAGGGGTGCTCAGGAGAAGGAGGGTACACTGCCCAGTCCTTTCTCCCCCTTAGCCAGGCAGCAAACGAACCGTAGTTTTAGTCTTTCTGCCACTTGGCAGAAAGAACAGGTATGGAACAGGAATGGAAAAGTGAAATTCTCCTCTTAGAGAGTTGTGCCTTGTCAGCTGAGCTGCACCTGCTGCAGTGACTCACAAGACAGCCTGATCATTTGGGATTCATAGCAGCCAGGAAGAAATGTGGCTGTGGGAACTCCTCATGGCTTCCTGTTTCTAAGAGCCTGGGACCACATTTCTGGTGTTTGATGTGCTTTGTTTGGAGAAGGCAGCCACCCACTTGTTCAGGGCCAGCCCCACCATTAGGCAGAGTGAGGTGGTTACCTCAGGAAGCAGATGCTGGGAGGTGGCAGCAAGGTGTTGGAGGAGAGAGCAATAGGCCACATGGCCTGCCCTGCCCCCCCCCCCCCGCAAGCTAGCTTGATGCCTCCAGGTGTGCTGGAGGATGCTGTCCAGTTGCCAGTACTGAAGAAAGATTCAACTACCACTCCAGTCAGCTTTTGTACATGGAATGGGAGGGACATAATTTTGTCCTTTACCTCGGGCAGAAAAATGTGTTAGGCTGACCCTGCACTCGCTGGTGCCTGGCAAACTGTACACTTGGCAGCCAACCATGCATGCCCTCCTCCTTGCTTCTCCTCTGTGCCTCTTCCCCACTGATTTTAAAAAAGAACTCTTGGATGGGTTGGCACTCCCTTTGAAGGTCAGATCCACAGCTTGGGGATGCTCCTAAACCCAGTATTGCTCTTGGTGCACCAGGTAGCTGCTGTGGCCAGAGATGCCTTTGCCCAGCTTTGACTGGTGCACCAAGTGCGCCCATTCCAGGAGATCTAGCCAGTGATCCACACTTTAATTACCTCCCAATTTAGATTATTGCAATGCACTCTATGTGGAATTGTCCTTGAAGAGTGTTCAGAAACTGCAGCTAGTGCAAAAATGCAGCGCCCAGATTGCTTTCAGGCATGTACTTTGTTCACCATATTATACTGATCTTATACCAACTGCACTGGCTGCCATTCTGTTTCTGGGCACAATTCAAGTTGCCGGTGCTTACCTATAACATCCTAAATACTTGGGGCCAGGCTGTCTGAAAGATGGTCTCCTCCCATATGAACTTAGCAGTAGTTTAAGATAATCTTCAGGCGCCCTTCTGCATATCCCACCACCAAAAGAAGTTAGGTTGGTGGGAACATGGGATAGGGCCTTCTCTGTGGCAGCATCCTGCCTGTAGAATCATAGAATAGTAGGGTTGGAAGGGGCCTATAAGACCATCGAGTCCAACCCCCTGCTCAATGCAGGAATCTAAGTCAAAGCATCCCTGACAGATGGCTGCCCAGCTACATCTTGAATGCCTCCAGTGTGGGAGAACCCACCACCTCCCTAGGTCATTGGTTCCATTGTCGTATTGCTCTTAACAGTCAGGACGTTTTTCCTGATGTTCAGCCAGAATCTGGCTTCCTGTCACTTGAGCCCATTATTCCATGTCCTGCACTCTGGGATGATCAAGATCCTGGCCTTTTTGTAACAACTTTTCAAGTACTTGAAGAGCGCTATCATATCTCCCCTCAGTCTTCTCTTCTCAAGGCTAAACATGCCCAGTTCTTTCAGTCTCTCCTCATAGCACTTTGTTTCCAGTCTCCTGATCACCTTTGTTGCCCTCCTCTGAACCCTCTCCAGTTTGTCTGCATCCTTCTTAAAATGTGGTGCCCAGAACTGGACACAGAACTCAATATGAGACCTAACCAGTGCTGAGTAGAGGGAAACTAGTACTTCACGTGATTTGGAAGCTATACTTTTATTAAGGCAGCCCAAAATAGCATTTCTCTTTTTTTGCAGCCACATCACAGTGTTTGTTCATATTCAGCTTGTAATCTACAACAATTCCAAGAGCCTTCTCGCTTGTCGTGTTGCTGAGCCACATATCGCCCATCTTGTAACTGTGCATTTGGTTTCTTTTTCCTAGATGCAGAACTTGGCATTTATCCCTATTAAATGTCATTCTGTGGTTTTCTGCCCAGCGTTCCAGCCTATCAAGATCACTTTGAATTGTGTTTCTGTCTTCTAGGGTATTAGCTATCCCACCCATCTTGTGTCATCTGCAAATCTGATAAGCATTCCCTGTACCTCCTAATCCAAGTCATTAATAAAAATGCTGAAGAACACTGGGCCCAGGACTGAGCCCTGCAGTATCCCGCTCCTTACCTCTCCCCAGTTTGAGAAGATCCCATTGATAAGCATTCTTTGAGTCCGATTCTGTAGCCAACTGTGGATCCACCGGATCGTTGTTTCATCTAGCCCACTTTGAGCTAGTTTGCTCATCAGGATATCATGGGGCACTTTGTCAAAAGCTTTGCTGAAGTCAAGGTATATTATGTCCACAGCATTCCCACAGTCCACAAGGGAGGTTACCTGATCAAAAAATGAGATCAGATTCATCTGGCAGGATTTGTTCTTGACAAATCCATGTTGGCTTCGAGTAATCACTGCATTGTTTTCAAGGTGCTTACAGATGGATTGCTTTATTATCTCCTCCAGAATTTTCCCAGGGTTTGATATCAGACTGACTTGTCTGTAGTTCCCAGGTTCCTCCTTTTTACCCTTTTTGAAGATAGGAACAACATCAGCCCTTCTCCAGTCATCTAGCACTTCACCCGTCCTCCATGATTGCTCAAATAATAGACAGTGGTTCTGAGAGTTCTTCTGCCAGTTCCTTTATTCCTCTGGGATGCAGTTCATCTGGCCCTGGAGATTTGAACTCATTCAAAGTAATTAGGTGTTCCTTGACCATATACCTATTGATCTCAAGCTTCAATCCTGCCCCTTCAGCCTGTACTTCACCTTTGCCAGGGGGATCATAGACCCTTTTTTGGGAGAAGAATGAGCCGAAGTAGGAATTGAGCACCTCTGCCTTTTCTTTGTCATCTGTTATCATTTTGCCATCTTTATTTAGTAGCTGAACCACCATTTCTATCCTCTGACTTTTACTATGCACATATCTGAAGAAAGCCTTTTTGTTGCTTTTAGCATCCCTCACTAACCTCAGCTCGTTCTCACCTTTAGCCTTCCTGACGCCATTCCTGCAATTCTGTGCTACCTGCCTATACCCTTCTTTGTAGCTTGGCCTTCCTTCCACTTCCTGTATGTGTGCTTTTTTGTTTTCAGGTCATCTCTAAGCTTTTTGTGAAGCTACATTGGCTTCTTCTGTTGTCTTCCACCTTTTTTTCTTGTTGAAATTGTTTGTAATTGTGCCTTGAAAATTTCCTTTTTAAAAAAACTCCCATCCATCTTGGACTCCTTGCCATGGGACCTTACTTATCATTGTTCTGAGTTTATTAAAATTGACTTTCCTAAAATCCAGGGTACACGTTTGGCTACACTCAGCTTTTGCTTCCTTTAGAACCAAGAACTCAAGTATAACATGGTCACTTTCCCCCAGACTTCCTGTAACTGCTACTTTATCCACTAAGTCATCTCTGTTGGTTAGGATCAAGTCAAGGATAGCCGATCCTCTAGTTCCTTCCTCCACTTTCTGTAGGAGGAAGTTATCAGCAACACAAGTCAGGAATTTCTTGGAGGGGCCATATTTTGCAGAATTTGTCTCCCAACAAATATCGGGGAAATTGAAGTCTCCCATTACTACTACATCTTGCTTCCTTGAAACACTGGCAATTTGCTTTCCAAAAGTTTCATCCTCGTCTTCTCCTTGATTGGGTGGCTGGTAGTAGACTCTGACTACCATATTCCTTTTATTCTTTGCTCCATTTATTTTAACCCAGATGCTCTTGATGGGGCTACCAAGCTCATCCTGTATTTCTGTACAGAGATATGTATTTTTCACATATAACCCCACCTCCCTTTCTGTTCCTCCTGTTCTTTTTGAACAAGAACTCTCTCCCAAAGTACTTTAGGCTGGCCCCTTCTTTGTTCACTTTTCAGTGGGCTATTAAAACTTTTTTTGGTCCACATGGCTTTTTAGTATTTTAAATGTATTAGCACCACACCCTGTTTTTAAGTTTCTCTCCTGCTCTTAATTCTGCTGGTAGTGGTGTTTTAAAGCTTTTAAGTTTTTTAATTACAATTTTAAATTGTTTTAAGTTTTAATTGTAAGTTGCTTTGGAGGTCCTATTTAGGCCAAAAGGCAACTCATACATTTATAAATAAATACAAAAACAAAATATTTTGTAACCTTATTTCATTCCCCCACCCCCCATAAACTGGAAGTATGCTAATAAAACATAAAATATAAAAGAACAAATAGTGAATGTGGCTATAATGAGCCAGGAAAGGAGTAAATAAGGCCAATGTCAGTAGGTTGCCAGAAGAAGCAGGATTTGCTAATTATACTTCCTAGGGAGTAAGTCCATTGAACTAAATGGGGCTTACTTCTGAGTAAACATTTTTAGGATTACAGCCTTACAGTGAGATCCTAAGTCAGTAATGTTCTACTGTTGTGCAGTATTGTGTAGCTTTAACTACTAATATGAGAAAACAGTGAAGGCTCTGGAGCACTGATTTAATACCTCACACTGTCAGAAGGCAGGCCATTGCCTTCTGCACCAGCTGCATTCTCGAAAATTCCCAAGTGTAACCCCATTTAGAGTTTACTGTAGTAATGTAGCCTGGAGATGAAGCATGCATGAATGAAGTCATCAGGTCTGAATAGACAAATGGCATATAGCCTTCATCAGATAAAGTTTCTGAAAAGCATTTCTAGATGTTTGAACTTTGAGGAGTACCCAAAGGCTGCAAATTAATGCAACCAAGGAAGGATAAAAATTAGCGAAAGGGACCCAGCAATCCAGGTCACATAGTATGCCAACCATTATAATTTCAGATTTATCTAGTCAGTATCAATCATCTTGCTGGTGAGATAGGTGAGGCTAAGAAAGCCAATGATATGAGTTGGGTGTCATCACATCCTAACAGAACAGGAGCCGCTTTCTTCCCTGCCACCCCCACCAATGTTTTGCATGATCTTGACTAGTGGCTTCACACTCAAATATTCTATCTCCTACTCTATTTTTCTCCCACATCCACTCACCGTTTTAGTTTTACAAACTGAACAGCACATGTTTAAGATCAAACAAAACAACCTACAGCAATTAACTAAAGACAGCCTAAAATTCAATGGCACTTACTTACTAGGATAGAATCATAGAATCATAGAATAGTAGGATTGGAAGGGGCCTACAAGGCCATCGAGTCCAACCCCCTGCTCAGTGCAGGAATCCAAGTCAGAATGCATAGGATTTCCAGTCTAAGCGTATTGTTTGAAGGTTTCCAATAGGATTATTTCCCAGATAGCTATGCAGAGGCATTTAGGTGTTAGAATTTACCAAAAATGTTGTAAATAAAAGAGGATGCTTCTGAAAATTCCATTTATCATCTGGAAGCATACTCAAAGCCTGGGGAGATTGGCAGCTTGACACTGGGGCTCTAATATTATAACTAAATGATTAACAGTCATTATTGAACCCATCTGTCAAGTGTGAAAGACTCTGTCATTCAAAGCCGATTGTGAAATAATATAAATATTGTACACGTTTTAAATTACTGTTTCTAAAGTCCATATTGATCCTAAACATTTAAGCCAAAATATCTGCCTAAACAGAAGTACACCATGGCTGAAAATGCTTGTGTAACGTTATGTTGTGTGATGGTCATAATGGTATATCTGTTGGTGTATGCCATTCTAAGAACTTAGTGTTTGCACAGAAAGCATTAGGATTGATCTGTAAGGCTGCAATACTGTACACTCTTACTTGGAAGTAAGCATCATTGAACTCAATGGGACTTACTTCTAAGTAGACATGTATAGGATTGTGCTGTAAAGTACTTACATTTTTTCCTAAGAAGCTACTGTATAACTTTTTAGTTTCTTCAAAATATTTCTCAAGTTTCAAGTTCAAAGATTAACTGCATTACCACTGAACTGAACTGAAATTGCTATAAAATTTAGCATGTTCTGACCCCATAATTTAGAAAATTGAGGAAAATAAGTAAAATAACATCAATATAGACATATATGATGAAGGATGAAAGTTGGTTTAGGTAGAAGTTGCTGTACTAAAATGATCAAAAATAGTTAAAGACAATTTTGTCATAAACATTTCCAGACAAAGCTAAATAAACTTGGGCACTGGGCTGTAAGCAATAAAATCAACAAAGGCAAATGTAAGATATTATACACTGGAGTGGGGAAAAAAACTATAAATACAAAATGGAGGAAGGTGTTAGACTCTATCTGAGGGCTCCTTCACACTGAGTTTTTATCCTGTGATTGAGATTGCTCCTTCACAAAAGTTTGCAGGCTCTTTACATGACGCCATGATCATTCAAGGCGTCTCCTGCACTAAATGGCCTTTGTTCCATTTTTAAATAGATTGCAGATCACAAGCTATCAAATTACCCCATTGTGTTCCGCTTCAGTTTCCTCTGTGATAAGTGTAAAAGCGGCAAGAGGAGGAGCGAGATCAATGAAAGATAATGGAAGACTCAGATACAGGGAGAAGGTGGGAAAAGGAAGCACGTGAAAAGGGGAGTCATTGTGATCCTGCATTTAAAACGGAAGCAGAAAGCCCCATTTTAAATGCAGGAATTTAGGTTGGTGTAGAGATGTCCTGAATATGAATTAACAATGTAATGCAGATGCAAAAAGTAAATGCAATTTGGGGTTGCATTAAAACAAGCACTGGCTACATGAAAAGAGGTAATATTGCCTGTCCCGCTCCTAAACAATGTGTAGTCTTAAATTTGATAATATGACAGTGCCCAGGAAACGTATGGAATGACCCTTCCTATAGGAGTTTAGACTGAATTATCATCTATGATAAATAAACCATCCCTGTCTAGGGAACATGACCATTACAGAGTGATGGCACTAGGACAGGGGCAGGGAACGTGTGGCCTTCCAGATGTTGATGGCCTGCGACTCCCATCAGCCCTAGTCAAAATTTTGTGGCTAGAGGGCCACACGTTCCCCAACCCTCTGTTAGGAGGTTCTCAGGATCCCTTCCAATGCTAGGATTAAGAATGTAAGAAGAGCCATGCTGAATCAAACCAAGGGTCCATCTAGTTGGGCATTCT
>NC_139461.1:72350000-72390000 GCF_057233095.1 Heloderma suspectum | reverse complement strand
ATTTGTTCACAGCCACAAACATGCTGGTCACAAAACTAGAGAACCGTTCATCAAGAATATCAGAAGGCATTTTTTGAAAATGCAGCAAAATAAAAAGCCTTTCTCAGAGCCAAAATATTGAATCATGCAGATACATTTGTTGTTGATGATTCGTTTTGAGCAAGCAGTGCATCAAGTATTGTTATTTATTTAGTTTCTAGCCTGACTTTTGATCCAGACAGATCCCCAATGTGGCTTACATAACATAATAACAATTACATTTGGTCTTCTTCTCCCCCCTCTGACACATAATATTGCTCTGAGGTGACACCTTTGACCCCCCCACACCAATTCCCATTAACCCATTGTGCAACCTTCTCACCCTTAAAATTTTGTGGCCTACAGGGACAGCAAATGTATCAGGAGAGACAGTGAAAGTCCAGCTTAGTAGTAGTACCTGTAGCAACAAGGGCCCTATCTCCACCCACCTAAAGACTGCAGCTTCTCACCTTAAAAGCCTGACAAAATTTGGGGGCCTTCCAGATCTAGAAGCAGATCTATCAGTAAAGAGAGGAAAGACAGTGAAAGCACAGCTCAATACTGAAGTGTAGCCTCATAAGCAGTAGCTGGAAGAATAGACCAGTGATGTCATAATCATGTCAGCTGGGTGATGTCACAATCATGTCAGCCAATAGGGGACATTTTCAGACTGCAGTTTTCCGCCAGCTTTAAAGTACATTTTCATGAATACCATAAGAGCTACAGTGTCAATTCTTTTTCCTCTAGCTATTGAATACACAGCTGTTGACACATACACTAAAATCTAGAAATTAGGAATGATTCCTATAGGATGGTCAGTTGCCTAGATGCAAATTCCTATCCCTCCAGGAATAGAGGTCTTTTCACTATTCAAAGGTAGAGAGGGAGGAGTGAGGTGTAAGAGCTGTGCTTCAGGTGAGCTGTTGAGCAGCAGCATTTGGATGTTTACCATATTTACCACTTCTATATCATCAGCTGATTTAAAAAACAAAGATATAGTTCCTAATGGTCGTTCTTGGGAGAGGGGATGCTGGATCCATATTTAACAAAATACCTGGAGACAAATTGTATTTAGGGAATAAAATCTTACATCATTGATTCCAACTAGATGAATTCAATTGATCTTTAATGCATCTTTTTGGTAGACTGTTATCAGTCATACGAGCTACCTTTAGCAAAACAATAAAAAGGACTTATGAAACTGGACAAGAAAGAAAGACTAGAAAATAAATAAATAATGATTCCTTTATTTATTTATACTGATTTTTAGGCTGCCTTTAAGGGTAGAACCTTTATATTCTCAGCCATTTGTAGAAAGTTTCCTTATTTTCTAGAGACCTTTTCCCATGTCCTAGAAAGTGAGAAACATGTTCTTAATTTCAACGTGAAAGCTAAGAATTTCTGAATTCTGAGGGATAGAAACAGATGCCATAACAGAAACCAAATTGTGTGATGTGTACCATAGAATAATAGAATCATAGAATAGTAGGGTTGGAAGGGGCCTATAGGACCATCGAGTCCAACCCCCTGCACAATGCAGGAATCTAAGTCAAAGCATCCCTGACAGATGGCTGTCCAGCCTCGTCTTGAATGCCTCCAGTGTGGGAGAGCCCACCATCTCCCTAGGTAATTGGTTCCATTGTCGTATTGCTCTTAACAGTCAGGACGTTTTTTCTGATGTTCAGCCGGAATCCGGCTTTCTCTCACTTGAGCCCATTATTCCTCTGTGACAACAATTCAAGTACTTGAAGAGCGCTATCATATCTCCCCTCAGTCTTCTCTTCTCAAGGCTAAACACACCCAGTTCTTTCAGTCTCTCCTCATAGGGCTTTGTTTCCAGTCTCCTGATCATCTTCGTTGCCTTCCTCTGAACCCTCTCCAGTTTGTCTGCAACCTTCTTAAAGTGTGGTGCCTAGAACTGGTCACAGTACTCAAGATGAGGCCTAACCAGTGCTGAGTAGAGGAGAACTAGTACTTCACATGATTTGGAAGCTATACTTCTATTAATGCAGCCCAAATTAGCATTTGCCTTTTTTGCAGCCACATCACATTGTTGGCTCATATTTACCATAACAATTATGCAGAATTCTATCCTTCCTGCCAAATGCCATCCCAGGTTATTCAGCTTCCCTTGTAAAAGTTGAGCTTTGCTACACATGGTTTGCACATTGCTACTAGTAATATAGAAAAAAGCATGTGCAATTTTTGACTTTGTGAAATGGATGAGAAGTATAGGCATTTAGGAGCAAAAAAAATTAGTAAAAATTACTTCTTTTGTTAAAGCATATCTTAATTGATTTTTGTATATTTGTGGAATGACAACTTTTTTAAAAAAAATATGAATATGGCTAAATTTGGAAAATGAAGAATTACTTTGGTCTCAAGGGATGTGTTATAAAGTTGTGTTTCCTAATAGCAGAAACTGGAGAAATATATTGGTCCACATGGATGTAACTAGAAAACCCTTACAGAAAATGAATACTTATGTGTGTCAAGTATATTTCAGTAGATCCACTGAGGAAACATGTAAAGCTCTGTATCTGAGGTTCTCACTGTTCTCCAACCATTAGATGTTAGGCAGGTACCAACCAGGGAGGGAGCTTTTTTGTTGGTAGCACCTGCTTGTGGCATGCCCTTCCCAGGAAGCCTTGTCTGGCACCTACTCTGCTATCATTTCAGCGTCAGGAGGATATTTTTTATTTTCTTATTTTCCCAGGCTTTTAAACCCTGCTAATTTTAAAAGGTTTTATTTTTTTAAGCTGCAGTGAGGGTTTTTGTCCTGTGTTGTGCTGCTTTATTGATTTATCTATTTTGTAATATTCATATTTTTTACTGTTTTGTAAGCCATCCTGAGAATGCTGAATGGCTATTGAAGGGCATGATCTACACTTCAGAAATAATACAATAGAAAATAATATTACTCCCTGAACCACCATGGCAGAAGATCAGAGGAGGAAACTACAGCTATTTGTATCCAGCCAAAAGCTATAATGAGTAGAGACTGAACAATGGATCTGATGGAATCAGCAAGTTGGATGACCTACATGCTCCAATAACATGCCTCTCCTCCTATTCTTCCTGGATTTCTTCAGTTTCCTAGTCTGAGCAACTTGTTGCAAGGACTTGAACTGACTTTCCAGTTTCACCTGATGAAGCACTGAACTGCAGGTAACAGTTTTTCAGTAAAATATCTACAGGACCTGGAATTATTCTGCCCACCTAGGCTGGCCATTGGATCCTTCTGGACAGGAAGGAAAATAACAGGGCTTCCTATTCCAGTTGAACTTTGTTGACCACTGTGGTCTCCCTGAGCTCTGGTGTATTACTGAATCCTTGATTGCTCTTCAGTCCTGACTGCTGGCTTGCTCCTTGCTCCTGCCTCCTGGTTTGTCTTCTGTTTCTGGCTTGCTATTTAGTATTTGGTACTATTTGGTACAGTATTTGGTACTGTCATCTGGCTTGCTTCCTGAACCTACCTCTGGGATTGTCTTTTGGGTCTGATTGACACTTCCATCCTGACTACTGACTTGTTTCATGGCTCCTGGCTCACTTCAGGCTGCTGTCCATGGCCCAGGCCTGACACCTCTTGACCTGCCCATTCAGCGTTACATTGAAGAGATCCTGTGTCGCTGTTCATCGTCTCTCCAGAATGATCAGCTTCCATAAGCATGTGTCTGGCTCAATCTGAAAACCTACTTCTGCAGAAATTTCCATCATCTCAATCCCCCAGGTTTAACCCCTGTGGGGTCCGCCAGATATTAAATCGAGATTTAATTTTATAACTTATTATAACATTACTCCCATTTATAATATTACTTATGTTGATTACTTAGTAACATGTTTTTGTCATTCCTTTAGATTTAATTATTACAGCATGGTAAAAGGATTTTCCCCTTCATGGATCACTGCCTTGTTGTGGCGAAGGGGCTTGCGTAACTCAGTGAAGCCATAAGCTATGCCGTGCAGGGCCACCCAAGACGGACAGGTCATGGCAGAGAGTTCTGACAAAATGTGGTCCACTGGAGAAGGAAATGGCAACCCACTCCAGTATTCTTGCCAAGAAAACCCCATGGAACGTATCACAAGGCTAAAAGAGATGACGCCGGAAGATGAGCCCCTCAGGTCGGAAGGTGTCCAATATACTACTGGGGAAGAGCAGAGGGAATTTCCAAGTAGCGCCAGAAAGAGTGAAGCGGCTGGGCCAAAGCCGAAAGGACACTCAGCTGTGGATGTGTCTGGTGGTGAAAAGAAAATCCGATGCTGTAAAGAGCAATATTGTTTAGGAACCTGGAATGTAAGATCAATGAATCAAGGTAAGCTGGAGGTGGTCAAACATGAGATGGCAAGTTTGAACATCGACATCTTGGGAATCAGCAAACTCAAATGGACAAGCATGGGCGAATTTAATTCAGGTGACCATCATATCTACTACTGAGGGCAAGAATCCCGTAGAAGAAATGGAGTAGCACTCATAGACAACAAAAGGGTGGGAAAAGCCATAAGCTATGACATGCAGGGCCACCCAAGACAGACAGGTCATGGCAGAGAGTTCTGACAAAATGTGGTCCACTGGAGAAGGAAATGGCAACCCACTCCAGTATTCTTGCCAAGAAAACCCCATGGAACGTATCACAAGGCTAAAAGAGATGACGCCGGAAGATGAGCCCCTCAGGTCGGAAGGTGCCCATTATACTACTGGGGAAGAGCAGAGGGTATTTCCAAGTAGCGCCAGAAAGAGTGAAGTGGCTGGGCCAAAGCAGAAAGGACACTCAGCTGTGGATGTGTCTGGTGCTGAAAAGAAAATCTGATGCTGTAAAGAACAATATTGTTTACGAACCTGGAATGTAAGATCAATGAATCAAGGTAAGCTGGAGGTGGTCAAACAGGAGAAGGCAAGATTGAACATCGACATCTTGGGAATCAGTGAATTAAAATGGACAAGCATGGGCAAATTTAATTCAGGTGACCATTATATCTACTACTGTGGGCAAGAATCCCTTAGAAGAAATGGAGTAGCACTCTTAGTCAATAAAAGGGTGGGAAAAGCAGTCCTGGGGTACAATCTCAAAAATGATAGAATGATCTCAGTACGAATCCAAGGCAAACCATTCAACATCACAGTAATTCAAGTCTATGCCCCAACCACTGAGGCCGAAGAAGCTGAGGTTGATCGGTTCTATGAAGACCTACAACACCTTCTAGAACTAACACCAAAAAAAGATGTCCCTTTCACCATAGGGGATTGGAAGGCCAAAGCAGGAAGTCAAGAAATCAGCGGGATAACAGGCAAGCATGGCCTTGGTGTACAAAATGAAGCAGGACAAAGGCTAATAGAGTTTTGCCAAGAGAACACGCTGATCACAGCAAACACTCTTTTCCAACAGCACAAGAGGCAACTCTACACATGGACATCACCAGATGGTCAATATCGAAATGAGATTGATCATGTCCTTTACAGCCAAAGCTGGAGACGCTCCATACAGCCAGTAAAAACAAGACCTGGAGCTGACTGTGGCTCAGATCATGAGCTACTTCTTGCAAAATTTCGGCTTAAATTGAAGAACGCAGGGAAAACCACTAAATCATTCAGGTATGACCTCAATCATATCCCTGATGAATATACAGTGGAGGTGAGGAATAGATTTCAGGGATTAGACCTGATAGACAGAGTGCCTGAGGAACTATGGACGGAGGTGCGTAACATTGTTCAGGAGGCAGCAACGAAATCCATCCCAAAGAAAAAGAAATGCAAGAAAGCAAAGTGGCTGTCTGATGAGGCTTTACAAGTAGCTGAGGAAAGAAGGGAAGCGAAAAGCAAGGGAGAAAAGGGAGGATATATCCAACTGAATGCAGAGTTCCAGAGAATAGCAAGGAGAGACAAGAAGGCCCTTTTAAATGAACAATGCAAAGAAATCGAAGAAAACAACAGAATGGGAAAGACTAGAGATCTCTTCAAGAAAATTGGAGATCTCAAGGGAACGTTTTGTGCAAAGACGGGCATGATAAAGGACCAAGAAGGCAGGGACCTAACAGAAGCAGATGAGATGAAGAAGAGGTGGAAAGAATACACAGAAGAACTATACAGGAAAGATCTTAATGTCCCTGATAGCCATGATAGTGCGGTCACTGAACTTGAACGGACATCCTCGAGAGTGAAATCAAGTGGGCCTTAGGAAGCATTACTAACAACAAAGCTAGTGGAGATGACAGTATTCCAGCTGAGCTATTTAAGCTCCTAAAAGATGATGCTGTTAAAGTGCTGCACTCAATATGCCAACAAATTTGGAACACTCAACAGTGGCCACAAGACTGGAAAAGGTCAGTTTACATTCCAATTCCAAAAAAGGGCAATGCCAAAGAGTGTTCAAACTACCGTACAATTGCGCTCATTTCCCATGCCAGCAAGGTTATGCTCCAAATCCTACAAGCTAGGCTTCAGCAGTATGCGAACTGAGAACTACCGGAAGTACAAGCTGGGTTTCGAAGAGGCAGAGGAACTAGAGATCAAATCGCCAACTTTCGCTGGATCATGGAGAAAGCAAGGGAATTCCAGAAAAACATCTATTTCTGCTTCATTCACTAGGCTACAGCCTTTGATTGTGTGGATCACAACAAACTCTGGCAAATTCTGAAAGAGATGGGGGTACCAGACCACCTTACCTGTCTCCTGAGAAACCTGTACGAGGGTCAAGAAGCAACAGTAAGAACCAGACATGGAATAACCGGTTGGTTCCAAATTGGGAAAGGAGTACGACAAGGCTGCATATTGTCACCCTGCTTATTTAACTTATATGCAGAGTACATCATGAGAAACGCCAGGTTGGATGAATCACAGGTCGGAATTAAGATTGCCGGGAGAATTATCAACAACCTCAGATACGCAGATGATACCACCCTAATGGCAGAAAGTGAAGAGGATCTCAAGAGCCTCTTGTTGAGGGTGAAAGTGGAGAGTGCAAAAGCTGGTTTGAAACTCAACATTAAAAAAACTAAGATCATGGCATCTGGCCCCATCACTTCCTGGCATATGGAAGGGGAAGAAATGGAAGCAGTGACAGATTTTATTTTCTTGGGCTCCAAGATCACCGAAGATGGTGACTGTAGCCATGAAATTAAAAGATGCCTGCTCCTTGGGAGGAAAGCTATGGCACACCTAGACAGCATAGTAAGAAGCAGAGACATCACCTTGCCGAAAAAGGTCCGTCTAATCAAAGCTATGGTTTTCCCAGTAGTAAAGTATGGCTGTGAGAGATGGACTATAAGGAAGGCTGAGCGCCGAAGAATTGATGCTTTCGAACTGTGGTGCTGGAGAAGACTCTTACGAGTCCCCTGGACTGCAAGGAGGTCAAATCAGTCAATCCTAAAGGAAATCAACCCTGACTGCTCATTGGAAGGACAGATACTGAAGCTGAAGCTGAAATATTTTGGCCACCTAATGCGAACAGAAAGCTCTCTGGAAAAGACCCTGATACTGGGAAAGACTGAAGGCAAACGGAGAAGGGGACGGCAGAGGATGAGATGGCTAGATAGCATCACTGATGCAATGAATATGGACTTGAGCACACTCTGGGAGAGAGTGCAGGACAGGAAGGCCTGGCGTGCTATGGTCCATGGGGTCACGAAGAGTCAGACATGACTGAACGACTGAACAACTAAAAGGATTTTGTAAAAAGCATTTAATTGATTGGTGCTGATGAACATTGAGGGTAAAATTATCTGCACTAAAGACACAGATTGGGTTGTGATAACATTCCTCTATCATTCTCTGGACTGCCCTTGACTAGTCCTCCTCTGTCTTCCAATATGTTCCTTCTGTTCAGTGTGTATTTTGTCATGACTGGAAGAGATCATATGGATATTTGGACTCAGCTGCCATTCATATTCTGATACAGCTAGATCTTTAACCTGTGGGCACACTTTAATCCCTCCCACCCCCACTGGGAACTTATTATAAACTGTAATGAGCTTGAGCAATTCAATTCCTGTTCTTCCCCTCAGCTGAGATCTCCACACATCCTGGAAGATCACAGGTCCTCATCAGGTCATTTTGTGTGTTTACATATTTTATATGTGTTTGTACACTGCAGGAGTATATAGAAACCACTACTTTATTTTTGCATGGCTCCATCTTGCTTTCAAACTGATAGGCACTCAACCACCCATGTTTATTATTAGAGGGATATTAGAGTTGTTCACTGGTGGATTTTATCTGATTGGGTTGGGGACTTAGTAGTTGTAGCTGAAAGGAGACCATATGAAAAACTCAGTTGAGAAAAAAAGCAACTATTTGAAGTCTGCAAACTTTTGAAGGAATGATCGTTTAAAGGATATGAAAAGCCAGTGACTAAGACAATACTTTATACATAGGGCTGCATTAGGCACTCTGTCACTGTCCAAATACAATTTCTTCTCTCTCTCTCTCTTTTGTAAATGAGACAGTCAGAAACCCTTGATTGCACCATTTCAAATGCAAATAATTCTGTTCCAACTGCCTCCTTACATTAGCTAAATTAAGTCATCAGTAAACAAAATTGGAAAATTCTCTATACAGCTGCTATAAACAACTTTTGAAGTTCTACACTAAAGAAATGAAATTGTGATAAGGGTTAAGATTTGTCGGCTATAGCCATTCCCAATATAACTAATATAATTTCCTACCCCTCAAACCAATACTGGTCACAGCAAATTATAATCAAAGATAGATTTCTTGGAGGATGTTAATACCATTAGATTTAAAGAATTAAAAATACATGAAACTTTTGAGTTAATGAACAGGGTCCTTAACTGCTCATTTAATTCAAACAGCTGTTTGTTAATGCCCTAAGCAGTGTCATAAACTGTGAAAATACTGTTGAGTGCAAGACACTAGTTAATGCTATAAAGCAACACATGCTCTAATATTAAAGGGATTTAATGGAATTAATAGAGAATAAAACATTAACTCCCTATTATGATGTTTTAGAACCCAGGGGCAAATTCTGGCTAAAGAGGACCTCGATTCTGAAAACACAAAAAGTAAACTCTAGCACTGTACAGCAAATCATGGCGTTTTTACACTCCTGAAAAAAGTGGAACCCTGATAAGATCACATCTGTTCCAATCACAGACTGGATAAAATCACTGTTTACTAAACTCCTAAATAACTCAATATGTGGAACCCCAACAAGATCCCATCTGTTAAGACTAAAATTTGGATGAGGGCCCATTGCAAAAATTCTATATAATAAAGTATGCACCATAAAATAGTAAAAGTCTGGCTTTAGTGTTATACATAGGAAGCTAGTTAAACATTATGCATAAGTGGATACTTACCTTGTTATGCCAGCTCAAGTACACAAATATTAATTGTTCTTAGCTCACTGATCATGGTGACTTCACTTTGGGAATGTATTGACTTTATTCTTGTGCATTATATGTCCAAAGTACGTGTGTGTGTGTGTGTGTGTGTGTGATTTTTTTAATATACTACAGTGAGAAGTTACCTTCACTAGTATACTATGTGCAAATTACGAATATTGTTTTCAGAAATTACTATTACTCTTTCCAAAGGGGTAGCCACGTTTGTTGTTCTTGCTGCAACAGACAAATGTCTTATAGTACAAGCTTCTGTGGACTCTAGTTCACAAAAGCTTATGCGATAATAGATTTGTTAGTCTTTAAGGTCTCACAAGGCTGTTTTTATTATTACTTTATATGTTTGTTTTCAACTATTACTAATATTCAAACACTACTATTATTAAGTACTATATATTATGACAAAATAATATAGGAAACATTTGATTCATGCATTTTAAATGACAGCTGCAAGTCCCTGATTGTTGTGACACACTACAAATTACTAGGATGATAACTGGATCTTTCCACTTATGGACACAAGCCTAGTACTAGGCTATGCTATAGCCTTTTCCAGGTGGGCAAAAGGTAGATTATGGTGGGCTACATATTCCCAGCCTGGCTCTTGTCCAGAAAATTTAAATTAATTCCCCTGATGGACTAGTAAGATATGTACTGCAATTGACTAGCATGCATGGTATGAGGAATAGAGGGTAGGGCTGAAAAGAAAGAAAGCAACAAGAAGGATAGAACCCCTTTAATACATGGGATGCATGCTTCCTCAAGTATATGAGACCAGAAGCTTGTGGGCAGAGCTGTAGCTTTTCCATTATTTATGTATCTCCTAGCTTTCCTGGACGTGCTTACCAAAGAATAAATATTAATACAGCCTTCCCCAACCTGGTGCCTTCCATTTGTGTTGGATTACAACTTCCAGCATCCCCAGCCAGCATGCTGCCAACAACAAAATGACCTCAGGTGTTTCCAGAAGGGGCTTTTATTGAGCAACCATCCTGTCTTATTCACGGAATTAAATGAGGGGTCCAGACATCACTGGCTTTCATTTGTAACACTCTCATGTTTTCCCACTGCTTCTTCCATCTTTTTTCTTACCACAGAAAATCCACTAAGGGAGGAAAAATGGAATAGCTGCACAGTGTCTTTTGACTGATCGCTGTAGAATCCATCTGTCTGGAAGGACACTAAGGCTGCAATCCTATACATAGGAACCTGATAGTAAATTCCATTGAAGTCAGTGGAAATTATCTCTGAGTAAACATGCATAGGATTGCACTGTAAGACCCCTATCAAAACTTCCAAGTAAGGACAACTTAGGGTTTGGAATGAGATCATAATGTATAATTTTACTTATTTCAGCATAACCCTGAGTCCAAACCTTTTTACCATATCACAATTCCACCACCTATGAGAGAATATCAGTATCTGAAGCCCTCCTCCAAGTGGCTCCTCCAAGGGAGACTCGGACGATGGCAACAAGGGAGAGGGCCTTCTCGGTGGTGGCCCCCTGATTGGGAATGCTCCTCCACTGTGGTCCACCTGGTACCAACAGTCTCATCTTTTCGGTGCCAGGTTCAGCCGTTTCTCTACTCCCAGGCATCTGAAGGCATATGATGGGGCACTTATGTCAGTTGTTTTATCTTGCTATAACTGGTTTTAGCTGTTTTAAAGGGTTTTTTTAAGTTTTGTATGTGAAATAGTTTAGATTATGTTTTTATTATCTTGTATTTGTGGGTTGTGCCATGGTTTGTCATGACAAACCATGGCAACCCCTGCCAGAGGTTGAATATTCAAAATGGCATCAGCACATGCTGTAATGCACTGCGGCTAAAATAAGTCATGGTAGGCTGTGATGATCATGTGAACCTTATGAGCTTCTTAAAATAAACTGGTAAAAATAATTTACACTGCTCTATTTCTGTTTCATACTAGATCACATTGTAAGGTATGTTTTGCCAGAAGCATTCAGAGGCATTGCAGCTTCACAAACTAAAATTCAGTAGAAATTTAAATAATTTCCTTGTCAAAGCTGAACATAACTTGTCAAATATTAAAAGAGTTTAATGTTTCAGTAAATACTTGTGAGGAATGTAGATGGAAGGAAAGGTGGAAAGAAAGATGGATAATAATATTCATTAATTTTGTCACTAAACAATGAGGCATGGCCTCTCAGTTTTATCAATGCCATGAAGGTAGAGCCTAGGTATTAAACCTTTCCTCTATACTTATATTTAATATCTGCATTCTTTCATATTAACATGGTAGCAAGATCTAGTTACTTTCAATTTAAAAGAAAAAAGATGAGGACTAAGTATACTGCCATCAGAATCAAATAACAAAACTAGGGATTAGTAGATAGATCAAGCATCTGCTGTGTACAATTTAAACCCTTTTCAGGCATTATTAAATTGTACCCATGGAGGGGGAGCAGGGCTGCATGTGCTGGGCCCAACCTCAATGTCCCTGCATGCTCTGGCTCTATCCCCAACCTTCCCGTGTTGAGCGGGGAGGTCTGAAGGGGGATTTCAAGTGCACTTGGCTCCCTGCAATCAGGAACCCCATGTAATCAACTCAGAAAGGTTGGGCATGGGGCCAGCATGCATGGGTACACTGGTGTCAGGGTTGATGTGCATGGTCCTGTTCTCCCTCTATGAGTACAATTTGATAATGCCTGAATAGAGGTAGTGTCTTTAGCATTTATTTAACTCTTTAAAAAAAATCAGGATATTTCTCCTGGAACTGAAACAAATTCAAACTGCTCAAATGTGACCATGAGATAAGCAATCCCATTGCTGTTGCTGTTATCATAATTGCTTCTCCAGTTATTGGAAACACTTTGCAACTGCATGAGAATGTTCTTTCCCCACTCAAGGTTCTAATTTTTGCACATGCACATTTTTACACTGCCACTTGGGAACTGCAGTGTAGGATACACACTCTTTCATTGTGCGTACATAATGCCAGGAAAATAGGATCAGCAAAATGGAACCATTCCTACTATGGTGTCAGGATTGGTTCTCTCACAAATGACACTGAACCATTCCTCTCAGGAAGAAGATTGGGTGGGGTAGTGGAACAAGTATGCCCCTGGTACTGCCTGTCCAAGCCCCCACTACCACGCTGCATGCCACAGCTAAGGTAGCTCTCTGTCAGCCAGGCTGAGGAGCACTGTTGGGGGGTCACTTTCTCTTCTGATTGAAGTGCATCAGCCTGTTCTGTAGGGTGGGGCAGGCTTTAATTAATAATTTCCTTTTCATTTTAGTTAAGTAGCAAAATAGTTATAAAGGGCCAATTAAGAGGCTAGTCATCATTAATTAGATGAACCTGCAAAAAGAAAATATTTAATTAAAGGCTCAGGGGTTCTTAAAACCCTCAGTAATGTTTTGCCTGTACACACTGGATCTGTTGGCATTGTGACTGTGTTTTACTATTTATTTTATCTGAAAAAAAGCTGTGGACGACATAGAATGCATTGGAATGCAATAGGCTAACAATGACATCATCTGGATACTTCATAAAAAGTGAGTGGACAAGGATGGCAATTCCAGAGAAAAGGGTGAATGTGGAAGCAACCTGAGTGTACCCAGCTGCTCTGCTAACATGCTGCTTTTTCCATGGATCGCCATGTGATCAAGAGGCAGTGCTGCTGGCCTTGCCCCAAGGTCACATGGCTTTCTTACCCCCACCCCTGAATTGATAGAAAGTGAAACGAATACATAGCAACTTAGTACCTATGTACTAGTAACCTATGCAAACCAATACATAGTAACCTGTAAGCCATCCCCACAATACTGACATTATTTAAAAGTTTAATCCTTACATTTAGGCTGCAAAATCTGTTTAGAGCAACAGAAGAGTTCACATCTTTTAATACAGGCAAAAGAACACATTGTTTGGAAAATTGTTTCTTACTTGTGGATTTCTTTTCATTCAGGGTGGATGTCGTGATGCAGCAGCTCCACATTCTCACTCAGTGTAGGCAGAGATGAAGGCTAATGTCATAGCCTCAAATCCATCCTAATACATACAATGCAAACGCTAAGGGAACCTCACTGCTGCCACCACCACCACTATAACCAGTGTTTGGGCACCTAAGCTACACATTCCCAAAGACCAGGCATCCTGCAGGAAGTCACACTCCACATCTTAGTAACCAAAGGGGAAGATCACATTATTCTCATGTATGATTGTGTGGATCACAACAAACTGTGGCAAATTCTTAAAGTGATGGGAGTACCAGACCACCTTACCTGTCTCCTGAGAAACCTGTACGAGGGTCAAGAAGCAACAGTAAGAACCAGACATGGAACAACCGAGTGGTTCAAAATTGGGAAAGGAGTACGACAAGGCTGCATATTGTCACCCTGCTTATTTAACTTATATGCAGAGTACATCATGAGAAATGCCGGGTTGGATGAATCAGAGATCGGAATTAAGATTGCCGGGAGAATGATCAACAACCTCCGATATGCAGACGATACCACCCTAATGGCAGAAAGCGAAGAGGATCTCAAGAGCCTCTTGTTGAGGGTGAAAGAGGAGAGTGCAAAAGCTGGTTTGAAACTCAACATTAAAAAAACTAAGATCATGGCATCTGGCCCTATCATTTCCTGGCATATAGAAGGGGAAGAAATGGAAGCAGTGACAGATTTTACTTTCTTGGGCTCCAAGATCACCGCAGACGGTGACTGTAGCCATGAAATTAAAAGATGCTTGCTCCTTGGGAGGAAAGCTATGGCAAACCTAGACAGCATAGTAAGAAGCAGAGACATCACCTTGCCGACAAAGGTCCGTCTAATCAAAGCTATGGTTTTCCCAGTAGTAATGTATGGCTGTGAGAGCTGGACTATAAGGAAGGCTGAGCGCCGAAGAATTGATGCTTTCGAACTGTGGTGCTGGAGAAGACTCTTACGAGTCCCCTGGACTGCAAGGAGGTCAAATCAGTCCATCCTAAAGGAAATCAACCCTGACTGCTCTTTGGAAGGACAGATAATGAAGCTGAAGCTCCAATATTTTGGCCACCTAATGCGAAGAGAAAACTCCCTGGAAAAGACCTTGATGCTGGGAAAGACTGAAGGCAAAAGGAGAAGGGGACGGCAGAGGATGAGATGGCTAGATAGCATCACGGATGCAATGAATATGAACTTGAGCACGCTCCGGGAGAGAGCGCAGGACAGGAAGGCCTGGCGTGCTATGGTCCATGGGGTCACGAAGAGTCGGACACGACTGAACGACTGAACAACAACAACAACAACAATCTTCCAGAAATGAAATTCACAAGGAAGAACCAGTTTCGGATCACTTTTTGGTTAGTTTTAGACCGGCTGCTGACTTAAACCTCTGCAGGGGTGGTGGACTAGTTAAAACGGTTCACCTCAGATCCTTAAGGATTTGAATGGTTTCCTGAATGCTCTTGTTGATGCTGTTCAAGCCCTACCTGATCTAGGGAATACAGAAACAGCCAGGGCAGTTGACACTATTGCTCTTAAACGCCCTCTCCTAGTAGAGCTAAATTGGCTCTCTGGTTTGGCAGGGAGCTAGTGGCAATGAAATAGGAGGGATGAAGACTAGATCATCCTTGGAAGAAAACTCAGAAGGAATCTGATCAAACAGAGGCTAGAACCCAATTGGGGACCTACTTTGGGGTGGCGAAGGCAGCCAAGAAAACCTCCATCTCTGCCTCCATCGTATCTGCACAGAATAGACGGGTGATACTTTTCTGCATTGTGCAAGACCTTCTTTACCAAGATGCTGGAGAAAGGGAGCCAAAATAGTCAGAGGCTTGCTGTGAATAATTTCCCTCATTCTTTGTGGATAAAGTCACTCAGCTTCACCTTCAATATTGGGGCAGATCAGGTGAATGTAACCTTGGCAATGGCCTGTCCAGTTGGTCCAGATTCTTTTCAACTTGTGAATCTTTAGGAGCTGAACAAAGTGCCAGGAGAGATGTTGGCTACCACCTGTTTGCTCGACACTTGCTCACAGTGGCTAATTAAATCACCCAGGACAGGACTGGCCATGTGGCTAAGAGAAGTAGTTACCCATGCCTTGGTTACATCACAGTTAGAGTATTGCAATGCAGTCCATGTGGGGCTACCCTTGAAGAATGTCTGGAAGCTTCCATTGGTTCAAAATACAGCAGCTAGGCTACTAACTGGCACACAGTATAGGGATTACATCTCTCCAGTACTGAAAGAGCTGCACTGGATGCCAATTCTTTTCTGGGCTCAATTCAAGGTGCTGGTGTTAAACTTTAGAGCCCTAAATGGACTAGGTTTGGCTATCTGAGGGACTGCCTATCTTGGTATATGCTTGCTTGGTTGTTATGATCACCAGGAGAGGCCCTTTTGCAGACATCCTTGCTTATAGAGGCCCACTTGTTGGGCACACAAGATAGAGCTTTGTGTTCCTCCCAAATTCTGGAACGCACTCCCTTTGAAGTTATGACTGGTCCGCACCCTCTGCTTTTAGGAAGGGGTCAAGATGCATTTTTTAAATTCAGTGTTTTAAATTGCTATGGTTTTTAAGCGGTTTAAGGTTGTTTTAATATTTTATTATTTGTATAATAATAAAAGTTTGTATTTGTTTATTATTCTTGTCTGAATTCTTGTAAACTGCCTTGGTTGGTTACAGAAAGGTGGTATATGAATGCAATAAATAAATATTAATACTGAATAATACTTTCTCATTCTCTGAATGTTTGTCAAATCCCACCTTCGCAGAAGTTTTCATAGTATCTTAAGCCTCTTGATCTGGGTTCTGAGGCCCCTTGCGATAAGCCCACTCAAGGCTGCACAGAGAAGGTTGAAACAGTTCTATTATCCTCTGAGGTTCTAGCATATGTCCACCTACTTAAGACAGCCTATTGGTTTCCCCCTGGTTTCACTTGGCTAAACATACTGGCCTGGGTCCTTGCGTGGGCAACGTGGAGTCTTCCAGATGTATTGGACTACAATTCCCATCATAGTGGGAGTTGTAGTCTTACATATCTGGAGGACACCAGGCTGGGGAAGGCTGATCTAGATTATGGCCCTGTATAGTCAGTCAAATCTGACCACTGCAAAAGGGAAAACTTAAATACAAAAGTGAAAAAGACAAACTGAAAGCTCATATATGTGAGCATAGACCCAAGAGCATTCTGAATCCTTACCTTACTTTACCTTCTGTTAGCAGAAAAACATGGAGGCTACAATATAATAACTAGCATATTATCAATATATGCCTTCGGCATATATACCTAGAACAAGGGCCAGTAATTGTTTATAACAACAGTGAATGTATAGAACCAGAGAGATGGCCTGTATAGGTGGTGTGTGCCTCCTCCCTCCAATGGTACTTCTGCCCCCTCATTTCCCTTACGAGCTTCTACGTAGCAGTTTAGCCAATGGTTAGGGAGGGTTTGCAGATTGGTAACAGCCAACCAGCCTTTCTTTATCTCCAATTTTGTTTATAGTCTGAGTTTGGGGTATGTGTAAACTATTTGTCTTCTTGCAAATCTGTATGTTGTCTGTTTTAATTTGATACTTTGATAACGAAGTTAATTTTGTTTTAAATACTTAAACAAAGTCAACATAGTGGAAATGCTGTGTTCAGTATTATAAAAATGCTTCTACAGCTATGTACAAATTATTTTAAAGACTATCTTAGTTTTGGGAATTGGTTTATCCAAGAAATTAAGGAAAGAAGGAGGATGATTTGAACTCTTGAGATATGATGAAATGTGTATCTAGATAAATATATTAGAAATATTTTATCTGTCTGCAAGGTGGGTGCATCAAACCTCTCTCGCCTCCAAGGATCTTGAAAGTTAAATAGCTTGTTTCTCCCCAATGAAAGACTTAACTAAAATAAGCGCTATGAACAAATCTCCAACTGTGAACTAATTAAAGACAATTTCCTTTCATGGTTTTCTACTAAATGTCATTTGTGATTTTATTTTGCTTTCTTAAGGTTTGTCTTTCTATGCACATTATTTCTACAATTTCTCTGAATGCCCAGTAAATTAAACTATTGCACCCAAGAAAGAATTGTTGATTTATCTTTTTTATTTTAAGAAGTATATTATTTTTACCTGCAATGGTCTATTATTGCAGTATTAAGGTTTATAGACAGCAATCCTAAACACAATTTCCTAGAAGTGAGCCCCATTCAATTTAATGGGGCATTCTTCTGAGTAGACATGTATAGGATTGCATTGTCAACCAACTAATATACTTATGATATTCTTCATAGTATAGACCTAGTTACATATTTTCAACATATAGTTATAAAGACCTGAAACAACAATAAAAAATCTTTTAAAATGAAGCCCTAGTTTCCCTGATATTGGTGCCAACAATGAATGGAACCAGTGGTTTTTTCCCACCAGATCCTGATAAACTGATTTCAGATTATCATTTTTTTAGTGTTTTTAATCTTTATTTTTTATCCTCTCCTCTTTCTTACATTTTTCTGCTCAGTGCAGTAAGCATGGAAGAGAGGACTAAGGCAAAGCAATATACAATGACCAGGTATGCACAGAATGCCATGGTTTATTTAGCTCATGGTTTGTTGCCTACCCAGGGTTTGTCTGGGAAACAATCGAACAAACCATGGTTTGTTTTCTCAGTCTCTGGGTTGTTTGTTTCCTTCTTCCTTTGCCTGCTTCCTCCCTGTATCCCAAACACATCCCCATAGGACTTGGCTTCCAGACTCCTCGCCATCCTGGGACCCATCTATATGGCACCGCTTTGACCCCCCCAGCCTGTCGCAACTGCGCAGCAATAAGGCTTCGAAACACCATGCCCTGCGATACACTCACAATGTACTGCACGCTTCCCTAACAGACTCTCTGTGCCCTTTTCTTTGCCATTATACTGAAATGCGCAGCTCTGCAGTCCCATGAGTGTGGGGGTGCAACACTTCAGTGGCTCTTTTATATTTGAGAGGCTCTGCTATGTCTTTCTGACCCTGTTTTAGGTAAAAATTGGGTGTTTTGTGCTCCTTCATTTCCACACCATCAGTTTGTCAGTTCCCCGGCCTGAGACTCTCGCATGGTTTGCATTCACAAGCATGAGTCCTGCGTGCCTAGCCATCACTCTGAAATGGTGCCCAGAGTGATGTTGTTCCTCCTCCAAGACCCTCCCCAGCCCTTGGGCACTGAGTCCAAAAGCAACTGTTGCGAAGATACGAAGCTGCAAAAATGTGCAAAAGTGTGATTAAATAAATGAAAACGCCCCTCTGTGCCTCTGTAACTGCGCAGCTGTGAAGGGATGGGGGGGGTAAAGGGGCATCACAGAGTGACACAGGCACTACGCACACCTACAACACACCCACTGTAAGATGTGAAGTCAGTTCAGGGAAGGAACAGATTGCCCGCAACCACGGGGGAACCTGCAGCAACCCCCCAAAATCGCAGTAAAACGCTTCCTTGGAACTCTGCTTTTTCTGGGTGAAAACCAGGGATGGCTGTGAAGTCATGATTGCGTCATCTATCATGAAGGACCTCGACTTGCACCCGCCCTGGAGTAAAAGCCCGGTGTAGATGGGGCCCTGGAGGCCCTCCTCTAGAAATGTTCCAGGTTCTCTTCATCCTACTTAAGAAGTGTGGTGACCACCCAAATGTGGTGGTCAGAAGTGGACACAGTATTCCAGAAGCAGCTTCACAAGCATAGAGTGAAACTATAGCCCTGTTCAGGCATTCACCTGAATTCATGATGGCTAAAAGTGTGTAGAGCTATGTCTCTGTGGGTACTGGACCCTGCCCTCTCAGCTTATGACTTCCCCACATTCGGGGAGGTCTGAAGAGGAGTTCTCCTCATGTTTGCTTGAAAACAAATAGAACTCTCCGCACAACTGGAGGCCCTGATAAGGCAGGGTTCCTAATTGCACAAAGAGTTCTATTCGTGTTCGGGCAAACATGAGTACAACTCTTCTTCAGACCTGGCCACTCAATACATCAAGGTTGGGAATGGAGGGGCCCTGACACTCACAGGAGCAGGGCCAGTATGCGCAGCCCTGTCCCTCTATGTATTTTTAGCCCTCACGACTTCAGGCAAATACCCAAACAAGGCTTATGTCCTTTCAAGCTTCTGCTAATGCAGACTAAAATTGCATTCATTTTTTAAGAGTTTCTAGAAGTTAGATTTCAAGGCGTGGGAGGATGTATCATCCTCTCTAGTACACATGCCTGTAAATGTGCCCACATGATTCTGCTGCTTCACACACTGCAGCTGCTGTGGTATATTTTGAACTATTGATAACATATCAAAGGAAAATTATGTTTTCTAGTATATTTTTAACCCAAAGAACAAACTCCCTCTTGGCTGTTAAATCAGTGCTGCACAGTAGTTTTGATGTTTTATTGTTGCTTTTTATATATATATATATTTGATATTTTTTCTGATACTTATTTATTTTTGGTGGTATTGTTATGCCCTTCATGGATCACTGCCTTGTTGTGGCGAAGGGGCTTGCGTAACTCAGTGAAGCCATAAGCTATGCTGTGCAGGGCCACCCAAGATGGACAGGTCATGGCGGAGAGTTCCGACAAAATGTGATCCACTGAAGAAGGAAATGGCAACCCACTCCAGTATTCTTGCCAAGAAAATCCCATGGAATGTATCACAAGGCTAAAAGAGATGACGCCAGAAGATGAGCCCCTCAGGTTGGAAGGTGCCCATTATACTACTGAGGAAGAGCAGAGGGAATTTCCAAGTAGCGCCAGAAAGAGTGAAGCGGCTGGGCCAAAGCAGAAAGGACACTCAGCTGTGGATGTGCCTGGTGGTGAAAAGAAAGTCCGATGCTGTAAAGAACAATATTGTTTAGGAACCTGGAATGTAAGATCAATGAATCAAGGTAAGCTGGAGGTGGTCAAACATGAGATGGCAAGATTGAACATCGACATCTTGGGAATCAGCGAACTGCAATGGACAAGCATGGGCGAATTTAATTCAGGTGACCATTATATCTACTACTGTGGGCAAGAATCCCGTAGAAGAAATGGAGTAGCATTCATAGTCAACAAAAGGGTGGGAAAAGCAGTCCTGGGGTACAATCTCAAAAACGATAGAATGATCTCAGTACGAATCCAAGGCAAACCATTCAACATCACAGTAATTCAAGTCGAGTGCAAAAGCTGGTTTGAAACTCAACATTAAAAAAACAAAGATCATGGCATCTGGCCCCATCACTTCCTGGCATATAGAAGGGGAAGAAATGGAAGCAGTGACAGATTTTACTTCCTTGGGCTCCAAGATCACCGCAGACAGTGACTGGAGCCATGAAATTAAAAGACGCTTGCTCCTTGGGAGGAAAGCTATGGCAAACCTAGACAGCATAGTAAGAAGCAGAGACATCACCTTGCCGACAAAGGTTTGTGTAATCAAAGCTATGGTTTTCCCAGTAGCAACGTATGGCTGTGAGAAGACTATAAGGAAGGCTGAACGCCGAAGCATCGATGCCTTCGAACTGTGGTGCTGGAGAAGACTCTTATGAGTCCCCTGGACTGCAAGGAGGACAAATCAGTCCATCCTAAAGGAAATCAACCCTGAGTGCTCATTGGAAGGACAGATACTGAAGCTGAAGCTCAAATATTTTGGCCACCTAATGCGAACAGAAAACTCCCTGGAAAAGACCCTGATGCTGGGAAAGACTGAAGGCAAAAGGAGAAAGGGACAGCAGAGGATGAGATGGCTAGATAGCATCACTGATGCAATGAATATGGACTTGAGCACACTCCAGGAGAGAGCACAGGACAGGAAGGCCTGGCATGCTATGGTCCATGGGGTCACAAAGAGTCGGACACAACTGAACGACAACAACAACATTGTTATCCACATTGGGGCCGTCTCAGTTGGAGGGGGAAACAGAGCCATAAATACTACTAAAAAATAAATACTGCAAAGGAAATGAACACAGCATTCAACTTGCAACAATCAGAGGTGGCGGTTGAGAGATCTGGGCAGTGATCCTTGCTTTGAGAATAGGGATGTTGCAAGTATGTCGCAATTTTCATCTGTGAAATATGGGAAGGTTCACACTAGGGCCAAGTTGGGGATTCAGCAGCCATGGTTACCTGAACCCCACTAAATTCTGAGTAGCTCCAGGGTAGGGAAATTAGGTGCTGTGCTCCTGTGAAAGAGTAGTTACTTCACACACACACAAGATTTTTCTGCAAGCCTCTAGGCCCTAGAGCAGCCTTCCCCAAAGTAGTATCCTCCCAATGTTTTGGACTACGACTCCCATCAGCCCCAGCCAGCATGGGCAATGGTCAGGGACAATAGGAGTTGGAATCTAAAAACATCTGGAGGGGACCAGGTTGGGGGAGGCTACCCTAGAGTCTAGAGCAGTGATCCAACCAGGGCCATACGCTCCCCCCAGGTGGCAATCTATAAAGCTTGGAGGGCATTCAAAACTTTTGGAGGCAACTAGGGGGCAGTCCAAGAAGTTATGGTTTTAGGCAGTCTGTTTTCCCCTCTTGTAATGGCTTCTGTCAGGCAGCAGAGGAGAGTTAAATTATTATTTCTTATTTTATTTATGAGTATTTATAATCTGCTTATATCTAAAGATTTCAAAGTGGTGTATGCAATTCAGAGAAACATAAAAATAAAGACCAGTACACAGAATATATCATAACTACATAAGATGGAAGGCTACACTACAGAGGAAAGGCTTGCATGAACAGATGGGTCTTCAACATCCACCTAAAAATAGGAAGTATTGTGCATGTCTAATGTCAGGGGGGAGATTGTTCCACATAGTGGGCACCACTACACTAATTGCCCTGCTCCAAACAACTGTGGAGTGGACCTCAGAAGTATGTGGCACTACCAGGAAGACCTCACCAGATGATTTCAAGGATTGAATGGGTCTATAGGGGAGAAGGTGGTCTCTCAGGTAAGCAGGTCCCACGTTGTTTAGAGTTGTTGTACACTGCTCACCCTTCCCTGTGGTTGAGATCCTAAATCTCTCCCCCTTAAAAAGTAGCACATGGCAAAGAGGAATCAAACAAGAATGCCCCCTCCCCTCTTGGGACAAAAATCAACAACAAAATAACACTGTTCCATCCATTTATAACAGGGATGGGGAACATATGGCCTTCCAGATGTTGTTGGACTGCAACTCCCATCATCCTTCATTATTGACTATTGGCTATGGTGACCAGGGCTGATGGAAGTTGCAGCCCAACAACATCTGGGGGACCACACATTCCCCGCCCTTGATTTTTAATGAGACTATGTGTGGTGAGCTTCCAGAAAGAAAACAGAGGGGGCACTGTAATATCAATAAAGACAAGGGAGAAACAGGTTCTCAAAAAAGTACCAGTTGGACTCAAATACACCTAACATTACAGAGTTTACTGATGGCCATCAGACACAAAGTTCTCCTTAAATGTATACTTGAGAACAGTGTATTATATGCATACATCATAAATATATATCAGAATAAAGTTGCCTTGTCTGGAGTGCTGTTTTTATGTCTTAATTTTTTACTTGTGGTTAGGGGAGCATTCAATTACAATGTTGCATACATTGTGGGCAGTAGTAGATTAAAGGGTGTGAACAACTGGTCTTGGACATGAAGCTTATTTAATTTTAAAACATTTATATCCTACCACATCACATTTAGACCCTGTGAGTGGCTTAAATTTTAGAAAAAAAGTAACCCTTAAAAAAATCTTAAATTTAATCTTAAAAAAAAATATGCAGTGACAATGGGCCTTGAAAAGACTCTAAGTCACAAGGTCCACCACTGTTTTGATTCTGATGTATTGCAGAGCATGTCAGGAGAACTGAGAGGCAGGAGGAAGGAAGGGGGAGGACTTCCTCCTCCCCTGTTGTTCACTCTCCACCACTACTGGCCCCAACCCTGCTTGCAGGTAAGTAAAGGAAAGGGTGGAGAAGGCAGGTCTTCATTTCCAAAGCCTCTGTAACTGGCTTGGAAAACGTTTTACTTCCCATTTATTTTGTTTTTGAACAAATCCGTTCATTTCTAGGTCAGTCTGAGGAGAATCCAAAGCGGTTTGCCCATCTCTAGTATGACAAAATAGATATGCAATTCAAAAATGTACATTTTGCAAGTAACAGTCTCTACTTTTGCTTCCTATAAACAATATTGTTAGCGAGCAGCAGAGAGGTCATGTCTCATTATTTACTGAGGCCCTACTCAAGATTAGTAACTGCAACGGCTTCACAGAATAGCTTTATGGGCTGACAAGCGGACGGTATTTCTTTATTATGACAGGCTGAGGACAACCATTGTCATATGATAATTTTCAGTAATTAGGATATATATGAGTAGTAACTCATCTTTTCATAAGAACAATGTTCTTTTGGATAAACAATAGCTCCTTCAACACTTAATGATGAAGGCCATGTTACTAATTTATGGCGGGTTACAATTATACATGTTGTGGGCCACAAGCACTCTGTGGGCTGTGTAATGAAGGCCAATAGCTTAAAACTGATTAGAATTACAAATAATATGCCAGGTGTTTCCACTTCTGTGATGGAAGACAATGTTTTCCAGTTCCTCTGTATAGTAAGGTTTATTGAAGGAAAATCTGAATATATTATATAAGCAATGCAATGAACAGTTCAGCCGATATACAAATAAGTTTAGACCAAAATGAAAGAAAGATTCCCAGCAAACACTTAATAGTGAGGAGTCAACCCAACTGAAAAACAGAGTAATAATCACAATGTAGCAGATATAGTAATGCAATACTTCTTGCTATTAACATACCTTAGATAGCTGCATAAAAAGGTGTCCCCAACCAGTCGTGTCCAACTCTAGGGTGTGGCGCTCATCTCCATTTCTAAGCCGAAGAGCCAGCGCTGTCTGAAGACGCTTCCGTGGTCATGTGGCCGGCATGACTGAACACCGAGGTGCACGGAACGCTGTCACCGTTCCCGCCGAAGCAGTACCTATTTATCTACTTGCAATTTCTTGCTTTTGAACTGCTAGGTTGGCAGGAGCTGGGACTGAAGACGGGAGCTCACTCCGTCACGCAGCACTCGGGTCTCGAACTGCTGTCCTGCTGACCTTCCGGTCTGCAGTTCAGCGTCTTAACCACTAAGTGATATCTGAATACATTGTTAGCTATTGACACTCAGGTGCGGTTATCCTGGTGTTGCTGATTAATTGTGAAAAGTGGATGTTTATGTAGCAATTGCAGTTTATGTGCTTTTATTGAAAAGGCAATTGTTTAAATAAGAGTCATCTGTGAACCCTACACCCCATACAATATATGGTGTATGAGGGACTATGAAGAAATGAAACTGTTCAGCCATTTAGTGTTTGTTCTTAGTTATAAAATAGTTGCTTACCATCTAGGCACTGGGTTATTTAGAGTTTAGAAGTTGTTCTTGCCAGGGGGTTCAAAAGGTCATAGAAGGTACAACAGGTTAGCCCAGGAAACTGAAGCCAGTGGGGAGGGGGGGAAAGAAAACTAGTTACTTACTATGGGGACTTAGCAAAAATACACTGCCTTTCTGATTGGCTAAGAGGTTGGGGGGGGGGGGAGTTGGAATAGTATATTATGAGTGAAGTTACCAGTCAGCCAAGAGCTCGAAATCAGAAGCCAAAACAGGAAGGGATGCAGAGGACTCAGACTCCAGAGACAAGAGAAGAAGCACTGCCAAAAAGCTAGGATGAGCTGAAAGAAATGGATTTATTACAAGGACTTGGGTGTTTCCAGCTTAGGCTTTTATGGTGCCATCGCCTGCCTCATTCACAGAAGTTGACAGAGCATCCAGATAACAATGTCTTGTACTCATGACCCTCCCATTTTTTCTTCTGTTTTTTTTCTTAATGCAAAAAAGACAGAAAAACTTCACAGTGCCTTCTGATTGCTAGTGCTAAGAGCCCTTTGTCTGGAAGTACCCTTGGCTTAAGTAGGGAAACATGGTTTTTCCTCCCATGGAATTTTCATAGGCTAATTTGCTTTGGATTGGTTAACCACTAAAATGGTTTTTAAAATATTTCCTTCTGCCCTAGGGATATCATTACAATAACTGTAATATTGCTCCTTTTCAAAAATTTAGTAAAACTAATGTTAATGGTAGTTTAAACTTGGTCTCGTGTGTGGATTTTTACCTTACACCTAATTGCCTTCCCTTACCTGATCCTGAAGCTTGCTTCGTGGTGGGGGGGAGGCGCTCCGTTTCTCCCCCCGAAATTCTGGCCGGGGGGGGAGGCGCCCCGTCCCTCCCTGCCGAAATTCTGGCCGGGGGGGAGGCGCCCCATTCCTCCCCGTCGAAATTCTGGCCGGGGGGAGCGCCCCGTCTCTCCGGCCGCGAATCCTGTTGTCCTGCTGGGAGTCTGGGATGCAAATGGTGGCAGCCGTAGCCGCCGCCGTTTGCGTCCCTGGCCGGCAGTCAGCCGTGATAGGCTATGTAAATGTTTACGTAGCCTATCACGGCTGACTTTGAAAGAAAGAAAAAAAAGCGCGTACGCAAATGGCGGCGCCCATGGGCGCCGCCATTTGCATACGCGCTTCCCCCCCCCAAAGTCAGCCGTGATAGGCTACGTAAACATTTACGTAGCCTATCACAGTGTTTTTTGAAAATCTAGCCGTGATAGACTACGTAAATCTTTACGTAGCCTATCAGGTTTGTTGTTGTTGTTGTTGTTTTTACTTGGAAATGGCGGTGGCAGCAGCCGGTCGGAAGACCGGCTGCCGCCACTGCCGCCGCCGCCCCGCCGCCGGGAGCTGCCGCCGCGAGGGACATTCGCCAAATGTAAGTCCCATCCCGGGTGGTGGCAGACCGTTTCTCCACCAATTTCAGGGGGCCGAATGCGTTGGCATTCGGCCTCCCGGAGATTCGTGGAGAAATTCTCTGACATTGTGGTTTTAATGTTCTATATATTTTAAATTGTTTTATTGTGTGTTGTTTGGTTTTAATTTTTGTGAACCACCCAGAGAGCTTCGGCTATTGGGCGGTATAGAAATGAAATAAATAAATAAATAAATAAATAAATAAAGACATCCCTACTTCCCACTGTACCTAGCACAGTGAGTTAGCTGCATTGGTCAGAAAGTCCATAGGAGACACCAAATTTACAAAGAATGTAGAGCTATTTTAGTGGAGCCAGCCAGGAAAAATAAAGACATTCACTTGTTGGCTATTGTGAGGACCTCATGGGGGCAAATAGGGGGCTAAGGCTGCAATCCTATAGCCACTTTCCTGGGAATAAGTTCTATTGGCCTCATTGGGACTTACTTCTGAGTAGACATTTATATGATTGTGCTATAAGTTAGTTTGCTCCTCACCCCTCCCTCTTACATTGTAGGCTGCATTCCATACCATGACAAGGACTATACTTCCAACTTCTTGTTTAGAACAAAGAAGAAAATAAGTAGAGTTTTCTGACAACCGCCACCTTTTATTATTAAAGCTCAGTCCTTTGCCAGGTATAAGGATTAAGTAAAATGTGCATTCAAATCACACCTGGTTCAGTTTCGTAAAAGTGCAATTTCAGCTAATTTAACAATCCATTCTTTTAAGGGATGTGTATGACGAGGAGATTTAAGCTAGTGAGATCAGCTTGAGTAAATCATGCAGTTAACTGATTTTTGATAATAGAACATTTTGGATGGCTAAAAATGCTTAAAACCATAGAAACCAGAGAATATGTATAGTAATTAAAATGGCTCTTTCATGCCAAAAGTCACATGTACAAATATCACCTAATAATAAAGAGGGCAATTCAACCCCTTTCTGATCTTCCAACTTATTTTTCAGTGTTTGTGTGCCACTTATTTATTCTACTGACCTTGACCCTGAAACATATTATATAAAAATACATGTATGTAAGCACAAAACACCTCCCCCCCCCCCGCCGCCCCAAGCCTCTTAGTAATTGCAGTGTGAATTTCTAGAAGAAGACAAAAAATCCCTCAGGGAACAGATCCAGTGGTTATGCCAGGGGTGCATGTGCCCCCCCGGCCTTAACTGTGCCCCCTTAGGGATAGCCTAGGGGGCTAGGTGATCCACTCCCTAGTCCAGTAATCCTGATACAGATCTCTCTTTTCAATGCTGTTCAGGAGGGCCCACAACTCTCCAGAGAGTCTTTTCAGGGGGTGCAGGGCGGAGGAAGGAAAGGGACTAGGAAAATAAGTGTCCTTTCGCATAGCTTTTGCACAAAAGGACACCTTTGTAGTCCTCTTCCTTCCTCCCCCCTGCACCCCCTGAAAAGCCTCTCAGGAGAGCTGGGGGCCCTCCTGAATAGCATGTCACAGGGGGTGGGCTGCAGAAGGAGGGGGAACTGTCCAAAATCAGGCAGAAGCTTCCCTTGGGCAAAGTTCCTCCACCTGATTTGGGGCATTTGCTCCTACCACTGTGATACAGCCCATACTGTTCAGGAGGGCCTCAACCCTCCAGAGAGGCTTTGTAGGGGGCACAGGGGGAGGGAAGATTGGTTGTGGAAACAGCCACCCACTTGAGCAACTGTTGGATACAATGCATTGTGTGTTGTAAATAATAAGTGTGTGTGTGTGTGTGTGTGTGTGTGAGAGAGAGAGAGAGAGAGAGAGAGAGAGAAATGCGACTTTCAGAAAGTTACTACAGCTTTTGTCACATTTGAAAATGTCTCCTCTTAACCCTGCTGTTCCTTCTAAAAGGATGTCATGGCTAGATTCTAGGTCCCTAGGTCCCTTTGTAAGTTAATATAAAACATACGAGGTATTTTCTATTCACTTTCTCTAAATTACTTTGTCTTGTAAGCCTCCCCCCCCCCCCCAAAATCAGCTACCAAATCTTGGCATAGTCCAACATCTATAACAGGGGTGCAGAACATCTTAGAGCATGAGGTCCAAATTCCATTTCAGAGACGCTTTTGGGGGCCGCATTAGCAGGCAAAAGGGCCTGGGGCCAATGGCAAAAAGGGCAGGGCCAAAAAATAGCAGCATATTTTAGCTTAAATCTCTTACTTCCAGTAACTAAGCCTTCAAAGAGGCATTTCAACCTTTTAGAAAAGGGAGAAAACTGCACAAAAACTGGGATATCACCAAATGATTGGTGGTTAGGCGGAGGGGAAGGGTATGGCTATCTTGGGAACCCTGTTGAACTGGATTGGGATCCCAGAAGGGCTAGATTTGGCCCCAGGAGTGACGTCCTGCATCCTGACCTATAGCCTAAGCAGTGCCAAGTGAAATGATTCTATTTCTGCTTTCTTGGATACATTTTCTAATCTAACCCATTTGTTAAAGCCTTTGCTTTTTTGGTTGCATTGTCTTTATGACCCTATCAGTGTTATCCAATAGCAAACCCCTACATTTTGACAGTTATCTTTAATTTTATATTGCATTTGCCTTGATTACTCTAAATTCTCCAGTTTATAAAGAATCCTTTGAGGTCTTAAGGCATTCACCCACTGGCTTATGCCATCTTTAAATCTGGGCTACTGTCCTGTATTCATACCTAACCTTAGTCCCACTTAAATATATGAGAGCACCATTGTAAAATGATGGCAGGATTGAACCCAATATGATTTTCCTTTGCAGCCTGTACCTCCCCAATTCTCTATCAAAGAAAACATGCTAAATATGAATTGAATTGCTTGTATTTATCCAAAGCAGAATTTGCGTTGACCTGTCTGTGTCAGAGGTACTGACAAGGAGGAGAAAGGCCTGGAAAAATACAGGCATTTCAGTTGAAACAAGAAAAAACCTGGGGGGCGTTTCCACTATCGGCTTCACTTCTTGTCCAACTTTGTTGCGATGTTTCCCCAATCGCACCTTCTCTCACGCGTGTTTCCATGTCCTAAAACACTTGGTTTATCATTGTTGTACCCTGGAGATCTGCGCTGTTTCCTAATCGCGTTATTCTCTTGATGGCTGGGTGGAGTCTTTTTGGAGTGAGTTGGATCTGCTTACCCCGTCTGTTTTCCTGCCTCCTTCTCTTTCTGATTCCCCCCTCCCTCGCCCCCTCTGCCCTGCTGAAGTTTCCCACTCCGGCCAGTCTCCTCCTTGCCTTTCCCAGCCCTTTTGTTTTGCTTTAGAGAAGGAGCGAAAAATCAAAGTGCTGTGTCTGGGGCATCCCGCCCCACTTTAAACCTTCTTTCTTGCCCCTAAAACAAGGATTTAGGCTGCAATTGTACATTAACGAAGGGACAAAAAAGCAAAGTGTTGTGGCCAGTCTCTTCCCTGCCTTCCCAGCCCTTTTGTTCTGCTTTAAAGAAGGAGCAAAAAATCACAGTGCTGTGTCTGGAGCATCCCACACCCCTTTAAACTTTCTTTCTTGCCCCTAAAATGGGCACTTATGTGTGCATCTTTTCATCTCTGCCTGACTGCTCCCTCCAGGATCATCTCCCCCTCTCTTTCACACAGCTTCAATGTTCCCACCTCCTCGGTGGTGTTTCCAGGAAAACAGAAGGAGAAACTAATGGAGGAGTATGGGATTTTTAAAAAGCAATCAGCTTTGCTTTGAAGAGAGGTTTTTCCCCTCTCCCCGCCTTTCTCCTTTCCCCTGAAAGTCCAGATGCACCTGCATTTCAGGAGCAAGCCTCATTGAGCACAATGGGAGTTACTTCCGAGTTGATACACATATGCTTGTTCTGGGAAAGGCAGGGGGAGAACACAAATTGGAAACTAGCCCCCATTTTAACCCAGAGAACCTCATTGACCACAAGGGGAGTTACTTCTGAGGAGACAGTAATGGGTTTGCTGTGGGAAAGAGAGTAGTACAGACAAAGACGGAATCCAGTCCCCATTGTAACGCACAGTATAGCTATAATGATGCTGTGAAGTACTTTCTTCCTAAGGCAATTCATCGGAGCCTTGCTTGGTCGCTTAAACACATTTAAGGAATTGGGCTTTAATGTCTGCCATTTCAATTGAGGGGGAATCTCAGCCTCATCCACCTCAATGGCAGTTACTTCAGAGGAGACACTAATGGGTTTATTGTGGGAAAGAGACCGAAACCAGCCCCCATTTTAATGCACAGGATCTCTGTATTGAAGCTCTGAATGAGTGATGTCCTAAGGCAATGGACCGAAGCCTCAAGATCGTGCTTATTTATTTATTACATTTCTATACCGCCCAATACCCCTTCATGGATCACTGCCTTGTTGTGGCGAAGGGGCTTGCGTAACTCAGTGAAGCCATAAGCTATGACATGCAGGGCCACTCAAGATGGACAGGTCATGGCAGAGAGTTCTGACAAAATGTGATCCACTGGAGAAGGAAATGGCAACCCACTCCAGTATTCTTGCCAAGAAAACCCCATGGAACGTATCACAAGGCTAAAAGAGATGACACCAGAAGATGAGCCCCTCAGGTTAGAAGGTGCCCATTATACTACTGGGGAAGAGCAGAGGGTATTTCCAAGTAGCGCCAGAAAGAGTGAAGTGGCTGGGCCAAAGCAGAAAGGACACTCAGCTGTGGATGTGTCTGGTGCTGAAAAGAAAATCTGATGCTGTAAAGAACAATATTGTTTACGAACCTGGAATGTAAGATCAATGAATCAAGGTAAACTGGAGGTGGTCAAACAGGAGATGGCAAGATTGAACATCGACATCTTGGGAATCAGTGAACTAAAACGGACAAGCATGGGCGAATTTAATTCAGGTGACCATTATATCTACTACTGTGGGCAAGAATCCCGTAGAAGAAATGGAGTAGCATTCATAGTCAACAAAAGGGTGGGAAAAGCAGTCCTGGGGTACAATCTCAAAAATGATAGAATGATCTCAGTACGAATCCAAGGCAAACCATTCAACATCACAGTAATTCAAGTCTATGCCCCAACCACTGAGGCCGAAGAAGCTGAGGTTGATCGGTTCTATGAAGACCTACAACACCTTCTAGAACTAACACCAAAAAAAGATGTCCCTTTCACCATAGGGGATTGGAAGGCCAAAGTAGGAAGTCAAGAAATCACCGGGATAACAGGCAAGCATGGCCTTGGTGTACAAAATGAAGCAGGACAAAGGCTAATAGAGTTTTGTCAAGAGAACATGGCAAACACTCTTTTCCAACAGCACAAGAGGCGACTCTACACATGGACATCACCAGATGGTCAATATCGAAATCAGATTGATTATGTCCTTTGCAGCCAAAGATGGAGACGCTCCATACAGTCAGTCAAAACAAGACCTGGAGCTGACTGTGGCTCAGATCATGAACTTCTTGTTGCAAAATTTCAGCTTAAATTGAAGAACGTAGGGAAAACCACTAAGCCATTCAGATATGACCTCAATCATATCCCTGATGAATATACAGTGGAGGTGAGGAATAGATTTCAGGGATTAGACCTGATAGACAGAGTGCCTGAGGAACTATGGACGGAGGTGCGTAACATTGTTTAGGAGGCAGCAACGAAATCCATCCCAAAGAAAAAGAAATGCAAGAAAGCAAAGTGGCTGTCTGATGAGGCTTTACAAGTAGCTGAGGAAAGAAGGGAAGCGAAAAGCAAGGGAGAAAGGGGAAGATATATCCAACTGAATGCAGAGTTCCAGAGAATAGCAAGGAGAGACAAGAAGGCCCTTTTAAATGAACAACGCAAAGAAATCGAGGAAAACAACAGAATGGGAAAGACTAGAGATCTCTTCAAGAAAACTGGAGATCTCAAGGGAACGTTTTGTGCAAAGACGGGCATGATAAAGGACAAAGAAGGCAGGGACCTAACAGAAGCAGATGAGATGAAGAAGAGGTGGAAAGAATACACAGAAGAACTATACAGGAAAGATCTGAATGTCCCTGATAGCCATGATAGTGCGGTCACTGAACTTGAACGGACATCCTAGAGAATGAAATCAAGTGGGCCTTAGGAAGCATTACTAACAACAAAGCTAGTGGAGATGACAGTATTCCAGCTGAGCTATTTAAGCTCCTAAAAGATGATGCTGTTAAAGTGCTGCACTCAATATGCCAACAAATTTGGAACACTCAACAGTGGCCACAAGACTGGAAAAGGTCAGTTTACATTCCAATTCCAAAAAAGGGCAACGCCAAAGAGTGTTCAAACTACCGTACAATTGCGCTCATTTCACATGCCAGCAAGGTTATGCTCAAAATCCTACAAGCTAGGCTTCAGCAGTATGTGAACTGAGAAATACCAGAAGTACAAGCTGGGTTTCGAAGAAGCAGAGGAACCAGAGATCAAATTGCCAACTTTCGCTGGATCATGGAGAAAGCAAGGGAATTCCAGAAAAACCTCTATTTCTGCTTCATTCACTACGCTAAAGCCTTTGTGTGGATCACAACAAACTCTGGCAAATTCGTAAAGAGATGGGAGTACCAGACCACCTTACCTGTCTCCTGAGAAACCTGTACGAGGGTCAAGAAGCAACAGTAAGAACCAGACATGGAACAACCGATTGGTTCCAAATTGGGAAAGGAGTACGACAAGGCTATATATTGTCACCCTGCTTATTTAACTTATATGCAGAGTACATCATGAGAAACGCCGGGTTGGATGAATCACAGGTCGGAATTAAGATTGCCGGGAGAATTATCAACAACCTTAGATACGCAGATGATACCACCCTAATGGCAGAAAGCGAAGAGGATCTCAAGAGCCTCTTGTTGAGGGTGAAAGAGGAGAGTGCAAAAGCTGGTTTGAAACTCAACATTAAAAAAATGAAGATCATGGCATCTGGCCCCATCACTTCCTGGCATATGGAAGGGGAAGAAATGGAAGCAGTGACAGATTTTATTTTCTTGGGCTCCAAGATCATTCACCACAGACGGTGACTGTAGCCATGAAATTAAAAGATGCTTGCTCCTTGGGAGGAAAGCTATGGCAAACCTAGACAGCACAGTAAGAAGCAGAGACATCACCGTGCCGACAAAGGTTCATATAATCAAAGCTATGGTTTTCCCAGTAGCAACGTATGGCTGTGAGAGCTGGACTCTAAGGAAGGCTGAGCGCCGAAGAATTGATGCTTTCGAACTGTGGTGCTGGAGAAGACTCTTACGAGTGCCCTGGACTGCAAGGAGGTCAAATCAGTCCATCCTAAAGGAAATCAACCCTGAGTGCTCATTGGAAGGACAGATACTGAAGTTGAAGCTCAAATACTTTGGCCACCTAATATGAAGAGAAAACTCCCTGGAAAAGATCCTGATGCTGGGAAAGATTGAAGGCAAAAGGAGAAGGGGATGGCAAAGGATGAGATGGCTAGATAGCATCACCAATGCAATGAATATGAACTTGGGCACACTCCAGAGAGCTGAGGACAGGAAGGCCTGGTGTACTATGGTCCATGGGGTCACGAAGAGTCGGACACGACTTAATGACTGAACAACAATACCAACTGCCCAATAGCCAAAGCTCTCTGGGCGGTTTACAAAGATTAAAATATTTAAAAATAAAATATACTGATTTTAAAAGGCAATTCCTTAAAAAAAACACAAACAGAACAATATACAAGAACATATATCTAAAACTTCAACAAGAAATCTCAAAGCAGACAACCATAATCATACGCCATTCCAGGATCAATTAAAACGTCATATGCTGCCAAATGCCTGGGAGAAAAGAAAGGTGTTAACCTGGTGCCAAAAAGATAACAATGTTGGCTTAATCACATTTCAAGAACTGAGGGCTTTGATATGCGCCGTGTAAACTGAGGGTCTTCTCTGTTATTTCTGTGGTCATTGTGAGGGCAAGCCTCATTCAGCACAATGGGAGACACACACACACCCCAACTGGGGTCATGGGCTGTGTTCTAGTGCTTATTTTCAATGATGTTTTAAAAGTTGGTCCCTTGGCATCCTGCTCCAAAATGGTGATGAAACTTCTGGAAAACAGGGAGGGAAAGGGCTGGGTCACTGAGGTCAGCAACACATCCACAAAGGCTGGGCTACACATCCCATGGGCAGGACTATGATACCAGACCCAGTGTGATTGTGGAAACAGGTCAGTAATGGAGCCACGGTAAGCTGGAAAAGTTGGACTATAAGCAGACTCAGAAGAAGTGGTTTTTCAGCGATAAAATGCAGTGCTGGGGCTGAATGGCCACAGACATCATGGAATCACAGAGACCTCACTGAGCAGCCAGGTTGGAGTAAATCGCTGGTGGAAATACAGCCCTGGAATTATATTCCATTGATCAAAGATAATCATAATAATGTATATACACCCCCCAAAAAAAATAAATTTAGAGTTTCAAAAATGTTATTCTGAAATATATAAAAAGGATAGGGGGCCTATGAATCTAGAATTTGAACATTTCTTTTCAGAGTTGGGCCTTCCATGATTGGATTCATAGTGAAAAGGAGCTGCTGGTAAAGCCTCTGCAGAGGGAAAAGGTTAAGTACGTCATTGAGAATATGAGGAATGGGAAAGCTCTGGGGCCAGACAGTTTTCCTACAGAATGGTACAAGGCACGTTTAGATTTTTTGACTCCTAAACTTTTTTGTCTTTATTGTAAGGCTTTCGAATCAGGAACTTTACCTGTTTCTTTATATGATGCTTATATATCAGTTATCGCTAAACCTGGAAAAGACCATACTAACTGTGCAAATTATAAGCCAAATTTCCCTAATTAATGTGGATGCTAAAATATTAATGGCAATTATAGCTAATAGACTTCAGCAAGTGATACCGACATTAGTTCATCCTGACCAAGTGGGATTTATTCTCCAGAGACAGGGAGCAGATAATTTAAGACTTGCAGTAAAACTGATTGCTTTGAATTCTAAAAGAATTCAGCAGCGGTTATTTTTGGCTATTGGGTGGTATAGAAATGCAATAAATAAATAAGGGTGCAATCCTATGGGGATAGCCATAAGCCTCTGAACTCGGAGGCTTACAGCCATCCAATGCAGAACATGAGGCGATCTTTGCCTCCATGCTCCACCCGCTCTGCATTTTTGTTAGATGGGCATTTTCACCTATCTAGCTGAAGTGTCACGGAGAGGGAGGGACAGAGGCTGGGGAGGGCTGGGGATCTGGTGTAAGCTGTCCCCTCCCCTCCCCCCAGCATGCCCTTTTTCCCTTCCCTCAGAGAGGCGCCAGAGCAGTTCTCTCCATGATGGCTGCAAGGGGGAGAGGGTGGGGAGCTCGGACTCCTGGGTCTGAGGTTATATTACAATGCTGTCTCCAACCTCAGATCCAAGAATCCGAACTATGTTATGGCCCTCCAGATGCTGTATAAGGGCCATAGGATTGCTCTTCCCATATTCCACTTAATGTTGAGAAAGCATTTGACAAATTATACTGGCATTTTATGTTTGTGACCTTGGAAAAATTTGCATTTCCACAGGAATTTTTAAAATGGATTAGTATTTATCTCTCTCTCCTGTGTCCTGAGTGTTAACAAATGGATTTCTTTCAAGTTTTTTTAGGTTGAAGTGGGGTACAAGGCAGGGTTGTCCTTTGTCTCCCTTGATATTGATATCTCCTTGAAACCCTTGGTGTGTGCAATTAGGCAGGATAGAGATATTTTTGGCTTTGAGCATGAGCAGGTAAATGGCATATAAAATGGCTTTATATGCAAATGTTTTGTTGTTATTCATTAGTAGGTTGGAGTCTTCTATACCGAAATTAATAAGATAAATAGATAAATAGAATTAATAAGATAAAATTGAGGGAGGATTTAATTTTCCAGATCTCAGTTTATATCATAAAGCTTATTTGTTACTTGTACTAATGACTGGAAAACAACTTTTTCCTTTAATACCCCTCCATGGACTGTTTTGGAGTAAAATTATTTGGTATTCATTTCTGGCTGGATAACATTAGGGCCTAGGTATATTAGAAAGAACTGAATGGTTCCACCAACAATCTTAGCAGTGAGAGAAACTTGGAATGCAATGGCTCGCCAGCTGCAGTTTGATCCATATTCTCATGCTAAACTAACCTTACAGGACAATCTAGTTTTAAAAACAAAGGGATGACTTTTTATGTGGAGGAGTTGGGCTGACAATGGAATTTATACTTTAGAATAGCTAATAGGTTTGGATGACGAAGTCCTATGATTTTCATTATTGCGGATTTATCAACTAGTACTAGTTGGCATTTGTTGGAGTCTATATACAGCCTATCAGTGATGAGTGATTCAGCACCTCCTGCACTGTTGGAGGGATTAACTGGTTCCTTACAGAAAGCTAAACCCACAACAGCTGTCTATAAAAATCTTTTGGAATGTTCAGAAGGTCAGAGATGAATAGAAGGAATTGGAATGCTCTATACAGTCTAATCAATGGAAAATTGCCTTAGCTTCCATAAGTACTATTTCTGTAGATTTGAAATTGAGATTGATTCAACAAAACGTGATGCTTTGTGTATATTGGACACCACAGAGGCTTGCTAAGAAGAAGCTGGCTAGCTCTGCCAGATGCTCGCAATGTAATGAGGACAATGCCTCATGATGTGGGCACGTCTTGTAGTGGCTTCTTTTGGGTTGGAAGTCATTGCTCGTACAAATTTTGTTCTTGAAAAATCTGTAATAATAGCAGATGTACATGCACTTTTAAACTATAACCCTGTGATGTGGGGATTAACAGATAGACAGCAAAAATGGATATGGAGAGCCTTTACAGTTGCAAAGAGATGTATACTCCAAGCTTGGAAGGAAAAACACCCACCATGGACTGAAGATCTTTCTGCTCTCCGTGAATTGAACAGTAAGGCTGTAATCCTATGCGCTCTTACCTGGGACTAAGCCCCATTAAACACACTGGGACTTGCTTATGAGTAAACATGCTGGAGCACCTTTCCTTCAAGTAAAGGAATTCCGTATAACAAGATGTGGTAATGCCCACTAGCTTAAACAGCTTAAAAAAATGGATCAGGCAAATACATGGAGGATACATCTCAAGAGCCATTAGCCATGCTAGCTAAACATACAGAGGCAGTATACCAAGAATCCCCATCAACCTTTTTGGGGGTCAGCAGGCACATCTGGAATTTTGATAGTGTTGTGGGTGTTCTCACAAAATGGCTGCCATGGTAGGCATGACCATTCACACAACACTAATTTCCCAAAGGAAAACTTGGCGAGACTGAAATAAAAGTAACTTGCCCAAGAACCTAATTACAAGGCAGAAGTGGGGTCTGAGCTCCAAAACACAAAACCACCCTTTTGAACCCAACTAAAGATGGTGCTGGTGGGCAGCACTTTGCTTTGCAGCATGCCAGCCTCCCAGTTAAAACAATACTTTTAAAAAATCGGATGAAATAAAATAAAAATCAGGAGGGCAGGGAACCTGGGGGGCATGGGCACCACTTTAGAGACCCCAGCAATATACCATTGAGTACTATATACCAGCGAACATAACCATTACATGTACAGAGACTGTATACCACTGAATGCCAGATGCTGAGGAAGGGGAGGCCATCACTTTCACACCCTATTTGTGGGTGCCCAGGTCCATTTGGCTGGTCATGGCTGGAAACAGGATGCTTCTATTGGATGTACTTGGTCTGCTCTACTATCTATCTATTAATTTAAAGCATATGTGTACCTCACTTTTCAGCCAGAAAGGGTCCCAGAGTGACTTACAGATGAATAAAAATAAGACAGTCCCTCAGGCTTGAAAGCAGCCTTCCCCAACCCAGCACCCTCCTGATGTGTGGACTACAACTCCTGTCATTCCCAGCCAGCATGGCCAAGGACTGTGATGGGAGTTGTAGCCCAACAGATCTGGAGGGTACCAAGTTAGAGAAGGCTGCATTAGAGTAGGTCTTGTCTTCTTATGTTCAACATTCATGCTAAATACATTGTATAGCACGTTTACTTACAGGGATTCCTCATTCACGCTGACCTCATTGCGTAATACTTCGGTGATGATCCTGGCCTGCTGGACAAAAGCTACTTACTTTATTGAAGTTTCGAACTTCATTTAGGGAGCCAATAAAGTTAGCACTCCTAATGCATGCATATTGTCTAGCCTGCTTTTCTACCCTGACTTTAAATATGAATAGGCTTCGTGATTCGGCAGAGGTTTGGTTACCCAGCTGTGGTACCCGATGCCATCCATGACTTGCCAAGTTCTATCTGGCCTATGGCCCTGCAAGCATGGAGGTCTGATCTGGCTGTCAAGGAGAAAGGTTTTACGTTTTTAAAGAGAGGTAGGTCTGGTGAGGAACTCTCTCTTTTAGGGGGATTTCAGATGATGTCAGTAATGCATTGTTTTGTTTGGCCATGTTTTTCAACTTTTCTGTATTAAAATATTTTATGGAAGTAGAGACTCATCTAAGAGTAAGAGACTCCACTCACATTTTATACAAGTAATTGGCTAGGCGAGCCTTCCCCAACCTGGTGCCCTGCAGATGTTTTGGACTACAAGTCCCAGCATTCCCGACTATTGGCAATGCTGGCTGGGGATGACGGGAGTTGAAGTCCAAAACATCTGGAGGGTAACAGGTTGGGGATGGCTGGCCTAGACTGTCTGATTACAAGTTTTCTTGAAATGGGGCCTTCCCCAAATCTGTTTAGAGGATGTCAAAATCTGCCCACTTTCCCATGGTGCATGATCATTTTAAGGCTTTTTGATTAGCCTATATTAAGATTCTTGATCCATGGTTATCTCTCTCATATAGAGGTGGCGGTAGCTCTTTACAAAATACTTTTGGCTAGCAGACCAAGGCACAATACAGACATTGGCTGAGCTTTTATTCCTGTGCCAGTGCACCTTGGGATTTGGGAGGCAGTTGAGAAATATCACCTGGGTTGAGAAATATCACTTATAGAATTATCTATTGGCCTACAACACACATACCCCTGGGAAATTTTGCCCATCATACCAGAATTCATTTGGTTTCCCTCAAAATTCCTCAGATGTTTCACCCTTGGAGGAACCTCCAAATTTGCTTCAGCTGTTACATACATTAGGCAAGATCTGTGGCAACTGCAGAATCACCTGAGCAATATAGCTTAGGATAACTGTAAATCAGATTTGATCCTTTTAAAATAAGCTGTGGAAACACTGCAGGATTTGTAAAGGAAAATAAAATTTATTCCATACTTATGGTACATTGCCAAGTAATGTGATGCTCAGATATTCAGGCCATATACAAAAATGCTAGTAACTTTGAACATAAATGCTATGGTGTTTATTTGTTATGGTTTTCAAAATCTGAAGATTAAATAGTGGAAAGGTTAATATACTGCTAACCACCTGCAATAATTTTCTTCAAGTATTCTCTGACATCACTTGCCTATGACAACAGCTAGCTATCAAACCGAAGACCTTTATTTAGGAGGTTAATGTGAGGTAGGAACTCCATTCAGTGTTATTTTGGCTTAAGGGCATAATGTCACAATTTAGTGCATCCTTTAATGACTTTTTTTTTCTAAAGGCAGCTTGCAGCTTAGACCTAGTTCAGCGAATTTCCTTGTAAGATCTTTAGGAGACGGGGTGGGGGGGAGAAAGTACAATTGATTGTGTAGCCAAATTTCTGTTCATGCCTGCTTACGGATTTTTGTTCATTTCACAAACAAACAAGGCATGAATACATCAACCCACAAACCATAAACAATAAAGAACTTCATCCTGTAAGTTTGCTACGGACAGCAGTTTGTGGCTGAATCTGCTATTTGTCATAAGATAAATGATAAAGTGATTGCCATTTGTCACTGAATACACAAGAGGAGTGTTCATCTGTGAACCACACAAATGCAGGCAGCAGTAAATACTGCTGTTCTTAATGCTAACTACTAATACAAAATCCCCTTATGTTGATAGCCAAAAATTACTTTG